>NC_089837.1:141387129-141482129 GCF_035609145.1 Eleutherodactylus coqui | reverse complement strand
TATAAAGTGGGGTAAATTAATGAATTATTGCTGAGTAGTACAGCATACCTTTGGTAAACTTGCTTATATAACTCCCATGCTTTATGCTAATTGGCTCTCAACAGTCTCATGGCCGTATCCAGAGTAGTGTCAGTACAAGATGTCAAGAAGCATAGGGCATCAGGTTTCCTCTGCACATGAACTGCTCCTGAAGTTCCAAGATGACCAACAGCTTGTGGCTGATTTAAGGGACATCATCCACGTCAATCAAAGGAAAAGGCCTGGATTTAAGGTGGCCCAAACCTGACAATGAGTCCTTGATATCATACTGCAGAGAAGGGGACTATGAAGCTAAGGAGAGTGGCCTCAGCCTGTGAGGCTGAGACTAAACCAGAGGTTCCAACCTCAGCACAACCCATAGACTTGGCTTCAACGACCTGCAGGGTATCAAAGGACATACCCCAATCACCACCTTGGCCATCCCCTTCACTCCCACAAAACTATTTATCAATCTGCTCAGCACCTCCGGCTCTATGACATGAAGCCTGCAGGTGAGACAGCATGTTTAACCAGACATGTTCTCTTTAAAAGCTAATTAACATATAATGCTAGAGAAGTGTATTCTCTAAAATTATGTAGCTGCTGTGAGGTGCAGTTAGGGAGCTGGGCAATGTTCTGAGAAAGGTGGGTGGCAAAAAAACCTAACATAACCATTGCAAGACAAAACCATGGCATGCTATTATACCTTTAGTAGTTTTTATATGAGACACATAATGTAAGGCATCTAGGGGAAGTTAATGTGTAATACATTGGGTTACTAAAGTGGTAAAGCTACGTATCTCACATTTATAGTAACTAGCACTGTGTACCTCACATTAGTGAGCTTTGAACTTACCAGTAAGGGCGCCATTACTTGTAGCATTTTTGTAATCCATTTAAATATGCATTTAAATTGCATATTGAAAACCGTCACGTAAAAGCACATGCTTTTTTTAAATACACAAATGGGTTTTTGTGTTTTCAAAATATGCTTATTTTTAGTATCCTAAAATTCCCTGGTAGTTCCTGGAGAGTACATAGTCAGTACATTGTACGGCAGAGAGAAAGAGGCACAGACATGGCAGGAACATGTGGAACTGTGGTGGACAGTCCTTGCCTGTTACAATGACAAGTTTCGACTGTGCCTGTGCTTGTCTCCTAATACTTCCTCCCCAGCGCCAAATTTGCATTCAATTGGCAATTTAGATGTCCTAAGAGTGCCCATACATGCTGCGGTGGTGCACTGTTATTGCATCCAGCTAACCGCTCATTCCCTGTGTGGTCTTGTCATTTGAAGAAATGATAGTTCCAGGTGCCGCCTGCCAATTAGCACCAATCTATGGATTAGTGCATTGTGTACAGATACTGTAATGAAACTTTATGTGCATTTGGTGGGTCAACCTGTTTGGAACTTTTATCCATAACATTAACTGGTCAACTAAATGTAGCTCTAATTACGAAATTCTCAAGAGGTATACATGAAAAGCATCACAGCGGATACCCTTTGTGTAAAGAGAGTGAGGTGTACTACACAGCAGACCTAATTATTGAGTATATCATTAGGCACTCACTGCTGCACTTTTTTTGTGTTTCATCTCAGACACTGACGTGCGCTAAAGCACTTATCCCTCTCAGATGCTGGGCCACATCCGCAGCCCAGAAGCTTCTAGGAGGCTTTTATCAGCAGTAGTCTCTTCCCTGCTCACTTAACAGCACTCCACACTACTATATGATACCCCTTCCTTCCCTTGGAACTGATTAAGGCCAGTCTAACGTGACCAGATTAAAATTGCGGAAGTCACCATCGTCACTCGCACAGATGATCTGCAGTGTTCCGCACATATTGAAGAAATAGAACATTTACTTATCCGCTCAGATAAGCAGACAGCAATTGCGATTTCTGCAAACAGAATTAAAATCGCAGCATGTTCTATTTCACTGCGGGCTCCGCACAGACGGCTTCCATCGAAGTCAATGGAAGCTGTCTGACTGGTGACCCATCTGTAGTTGTCATTGCGTGTGAGAGTCATACATGGCAAGATTGTTTCCAGCCCTTATTAGAGAAATTAGAGAAATACTTTCAGGATACCTTTTCCATTCATAGGCCATTCTCCATGGAAAACCAAAGTAAACATACCAATCCCCATCAAGATCGAGGTTTGGGAAGCTATCTACAACTGCTCAGCAGGATTCACAGGGTTTCTACTTTTTTGGCCATGAATACTGCAAGGGTCCAGCTCGTCTCCAATGACTTTCTCCGAGTCTCTGTTGCAACATCAGCCCAGTGCTCTACTAATCTCGGACCCAACAGGCTTCCTGTAGACTCTCAACACACACATTACTCACTAAGTTGTATCAAAACACCTCATTATGTAGTCTACTACCCTACTGTGGCGCTCATATGGCAGCATACTACTGTATCGCATGATGAGGGACTTCAGCAGCCTACTATACCCACTTGAACATAGTGTAAATATCACAATAACTTATAAAGTCACAGTATCTACAAATCAAATATGTTACTAACATATTGGCGAGATGCATAAACATGTCATGAATGTCCAGTTAGCTACACTAGTGCATCAAATAGCTCAAGACAGGCTAATCAACGCTCTACAATAACCACACTACATTAATACAATACAGTTCGTATAAAGTCTGCAAACAGGAAAAAAAGGCTACATTGCATAGAAGACAAATCTAGTAAAGCATGACACTGGATGCATTCTGTATATTTTGCCTGTTAACATGAACACTACATAATAATGGTTTTCCCAAGTCACATTTAGGCCAGTTTCCCACAAGTGTATTGCAATCACATTTTTGCACCTGTAAAATGAACAAGTGTCCCGCTCAACCGTGAATCTTCTGACCCGAACTCAAAGTATTATAGATTCCTATGATGTTTTGAGTTCGGGTCAGGAGAATGCAGTCATGCTGAGACACTCATACATAGTATGGGTACATAGATGAGCCTGCAATTCGCTCATATAAAACTGGTCTATATGTGCACTTAATGAAGTCTAATTACTTTTATAAGGGCAGATCCTTGAAACATACAGACTATGCATTTTCTGCTGAAGATTATATTAAATAGCTACATTTTCACTAATTATCCTGCAACTGTTTAAACAAATACTGATTGTTAAGCAACAGTTTCCACATAAAGACTCCAATTCCAAACAAGTTAATAGAGGCAAGAATCATTTCAGCTACATCTATGGCAATTTCACATTGGTGCACTTCAATTAAGAAATAATAAGAGTGCAAAGTAATTTATACTCATAGATTAGATGTCATCTGTGAAAAATTACTGATTAGCTCGGAAGAGTCCTCTAGTGTATTGATAAGCTACTTAATGGGGGTCTCCAGTCACCCAATAGCCAAAGAAACAGAGCAGAACTACTACTGCTCTAATTTACAATCTGATATTAAAAGAGCATGTCTTTAATGATTCAGTGATCTAAATGCAAACAATGAGGAACATTTCTGGCTGCTTCCACCTTTAGTATAACTTTATTAATAAGCTTAGCACACAGCCGGCAAAAAATGTTCTAAAAATATAACATTAACCCCTTACCTCAAAATGATGTACGCCATCTGCAGGTTGTATTTGCTGCAGAATTCCATACAATACCTCAATGTGATCGTAAAAGCCTAAATGTAAGTGACAGCTGAGGTTTTGCTACAATGGTCAGGATTGAATAGAATTTTGATTCCAATTGTTTAACCCCTTATATGCTGTGGTGACTGAACATC
Organism: Eleutherodactylus coqui; assembly: GCF_035609145.1. Taxonomy (NCBI): domain Eukaryota; kingdom Metazoa; phylum Chordata; class Amphibia; order Anura; family Eleutherodactylidae; genus Eleutherodactylus; species Eleutherodactylus coqui. The sequence goes on along the minus strand of NC_089837.1, from coordinate 141,478,352 downwards.
TAGCGGGTTTGACAGAGGTTCTGTTATACACATCAGTGGTCCTACAATGTCGGACCCACAGTGTGATCACAGGGAAACAATGGGTTGTCATGGCAATTGGGGATATAATAAAGGCTCCCAGGTATGCCATCCTTGCATGACTATTTAATAAAATGCTTGTCAGCATGACATGTACGTATTTGGGTATGTTCACATAGTGGATTCCGCCATGGAATTTTCAACACATAAAACCCTGGCATGACTAGTCTGCTGCATTTTTTGCCAAAGATTGGCGTACAAATATAGTCCGGTCAATAGTCAAAATCCGTGTGCAGAATTTCTGATGTGTTTCTGAAAAAGGAAGTGACATATCACTTCTTAAAGCGAAAAAAGCATGCGGATCCACATCAAAAAATGCTGAATAGCTGTGGATTTCTGCCACGGTTTTACAGGCAGATTCTGTGTGTGAACATACCTTTTCTGTGTATTATGCAAGCAAACAAGGGGGGGATATATATATATATATTAGAGATGAGCGAACGTACTCGATAAGGCCGATTTCGCAATCGAGCACCGTGATTTTCGAGTGCTTCACTACTCGGGTGAAAAGATTTGGGGGTCGCCGGGGGGCGTGGTGTGGTGGAGTGGGGGGTAGCAGCGTGGAACAGGGGGGGAGCTCTCTCTCTCTCCCTCTCCCCCCCCACTCCCCTCTGCAACCCCCCGCTCACCCACGGCGCCCCCCGAATCTTTTCACCCGAGTAGTGAAGTACTCGAAAATCGCGGTGCTTGATTGAGAAATCGGCCTTACCGAGTACGTTCGCTCATCTCTAATATATATATATATATATATACATATATATATATATATATTTATATATAAATGCTGAATAAAATGTTTAAATGAATAAAAAAAAATAAACACTGAAAATTATCCAATTAAATATATTTTCCCTTTAAAAAAAGTACACATAATTAGTATTGCCATATCGGTAACAATTTGAACTACATTTTCTTCCTATTCCCCGCAGAAATAGATAAAGTTCATCAGTAGGTTATATAGAGCCAAAAATCTAAGCATTGAAAAATACAACTTGTCACACAAAAAATACTAGCAAAAAGTAAAACTACGTCAGTTGAATAATAAAACGCTATGGTCCTTGAAATGGGACATCTGCATGCTGCACAGGGAGGGTGTCCTTAGTGTGGGTGCTTCACATATAGAGTTGGGGGAGGGGGGTAGTGGACAGACATGAGCGCCGCTGTAATGTTTACCTGCAGTTGTGATCAGGTTGTTGAATATTGTATGGAGGGAGGGAGTTCTTTGAAATTCAAGTATTTGGAAAGTCCTCCTATTCTTAATGAATAAAAGCACTGAATTAAAAATTACAGCCCAGAGAATGCATTTAAGGAAATCATCTAATTAGTTGCCACAAGCAGCTTCCATATTCGAAATTTAGCACTATGTTTCAGAAAGGGCCAAATGTTGAATAGTGACAGTTACATATGTGCACAGTATGTATTGATGTGAATAGTGACGTGGATCCACACAGCTGGGATAACTTGTCCCTGAATATGAACACAAACCTTCCTGAACATGGCAATAACCCAGAAAAGGAAGTGTTGTCATAAGACCAACTCAGTATAGCAAGAATAGTAAAAGAATGTTTTTCATATATTTAGTATATGCTACATGGCTTTTTATATATTTCTTCTTGAACTTCTCCTTTAAGTTCTAGTAATGGACATTTAATTATTAAAATCCATGAATTTGAGATTGCTAACTCCTTTGTCTAATAAGGAAAAATCACTTTGTTTTACAACATTAAAATCTCTCAAAATGACAGTAACACAAGAGATGGCTGATATGTATATAGTTTTATTAGAACTTACAATATTTTCTTGATAGGCTCCATGCTGAAGCAAGTAGTTTGAGTTTAGTCCGGCCTAAGGCCTGGTTTGCAAGGGCAAAACTTTCGCTCTCCCATCACACAAGTGCACTTTTGCTGGAGGCATTTTATGTGTATTTTTAGGGCATGACCTATTTTCTTATAAAGATTATTATTTTATATGTTGGAAGCATCACATATATATTACTGTTGATAGTGTATTCATAATCCTAATATTATTTTTTCTTCTTTTTTAATAACTTGGATCAATGCTAACCATATAAAGAAAACTACAAAACTTCTATTTCTTCAAGATTCTTGTAGAAGTAAGAATCATCTTCACATATACATTTGTCAATACTAATCACCTCAGTATGTACAGTCTATTTGCAAGCCAAGAGGTAAAGTCCATAGGCAGTGAGCACAGCCTGGATGTTACCTCTTGACTTGCGAATAGACTGTACATACTGAGGTGATTAGTATTGACAAATGTATATGTGAAGATGATTCTTACTTCTACAAAGAATTTTGAAGAAATAGAAGTTTTGTAGTTTTCTCTAAGTTGTTTATAACTGTGGAGACGGGCTCCATTCACTGACATGAGGCCTGAGGTGCACCCTTGATCATTCTGTTTTGTGATTGAAATGCTAATCAAGCTGTAAAGTGGGCTTCACCTATAAGCCACCCCACACTTGCTGGTCAGGGGCTGGTCTTAGAAATATAACTACTTGAACTCAATTTGTGTTCATGTAATTGTTCAAGGGACGTTTACTTTATTGTTTTCAACTAAGGTCATTTTTAAACATTTTTATAATAGACTATGGTGAATTGTGTGGCTCTGCTCATGTTAAAGCCTTATTTACACGACCGTATATATGCCACTATTTATCCGTCTCAAAAAATCGCCCAAAAATCGCGAGCATCTGAAGCATTGGATTCCAATGTATTCATTCAGATGATCAATTTTTTGGGCATAAATAATTGTGTCAGGAAAAATAGCACCACGTTAAGAGATAGGCCTGGCCCTATCTTTTGCCGAGATATGCAAGAAGCTCTCATAGACTTCTATGGAGGCGGGAAAAAAAGGGGCAGGGAGGGAGTACTCAGTGTACAACAGTGTGAAAAGAAGACAGCTGGCTCTGATTAAGTGTTAGAAGTCATTTCGAGGATTTTTTTTTGCCAATATGCAGCAGCCGTCTGAGTGAATGGTAAAGTTCAGGACTTGATTGCAGCTATTCTTCATTCATGCACTTTTACGGGGCATACGGTTGACCGTAAATATGCATACGGTCATGTGAAAAAGCCCTAAGGCCTATTTCCCACGAGCGTATATCAGCCGGCCGTTTTTATGGCCGACCGATATACGCTCTGATCTGACGCATTAGATTCCAATGCATCAGATCACAAGGCTGTATTCCTGAGACATAAAAGCGGCTGGTCACGACATTATTGCGCCGGGCGTTTTTACGTCGGGCCCAAAAGATAGTCTAGGAACTATCTTTTGGGCCGGAATACATCGACCGCCCCCTCCCATCCCTTGTCCGTAGCCAGCAATGGGAGGACGCAGGAAGGGGTGGTGCTTAGCTCCGCCCCCTCCCATTGCGAAGAACGAGCTGGGAGCAGAACAGAGGTGAGCCTGCAAGGGGGAGGGAGGGGAAAGGGGTGACGGCATGGTAACCTCAGCGTACATGCGCTGGGACCCATGCCGTGTGAACGGGCACACAAATGGTAGATTTGTGCGCCTGTTCACGAGCTTCTATGCCCCAGATGGTAGCGTATATTGGCCGGCCGTGAAAACACCGTCCGATATACGCTTGTGGGAAAGAAGCCTAAGGCTGATAAGGTCCCAGTGAGAAAATATTGAAAAGTTCTCAACCTATCAATCTAATTATCTTGAATATAATGCAGCCTAGAACATTCTTAAGAACAATTGAAGCTTTGTGAAAACCTGGTAACAACCACTGTGGGCATTTTAAAGGGGTTGTCCAGTTTGAGGATAAAAACTGGAGAAGGTAGGTGAATTGAATAAAACAAGGCTTTCTCACCTAATAGATCCAGCACTGTTGAAGAAAATAATTGGTTGCAACAGTCACATGTTGTCAACGGGACGCCATTGCTCCAACTAGATAAACTAGATACACTGGGGAGCACTAAAGCGGTGCTGCTGGATCTGATAGGTAAATAAGGCCTGCTTTATTGTTTTAATCAAATTTCTTACATTGTTCGGCTTTTGTCCTGAAACAAAACAACCCCTTTACTGGTCACCATTATTGGTTGTCACCATTGTTACTCCAGCATCTACTTTTTCAAATATGAGTTCTGATTAGGCAGACAAAAAAACTGTTTTAAAACCATCTGCACAATCTTATAAGGCCAGTAGGAGTTCCATTTGCATGTATCTAAAATAGAAGAATTTTAACAATTCACTAATTATGTGTGTAAAACCAATGAGTTCATTAATCGTTCTGACATCTACAAATCATTTAATATGTTCCATGCTGTTTTTTCTATCTTTTACAATATCTACAGAAAGCATTTAAACCCTGCCGTTTTGCTGAATGCCTGAAATGATTAATTGATTGAGATAAAAATAAGTCAGGAAAAAAACAAATGATTGCTTTATACGTCACTTAATGCATTTGTTTTATACATAATGTAGTTATATTATTGATTTCTTTAAGGATACAGTCCATCAGATTTCAAGGGATAACTAGAATCATACATACTATATGGTCTCATAATGCAAACTGAATACATGAAGGAACATTTACAACATCATATTGTTCATGGTGAGTTGAATAAGAAAGGGAAAAGCCCCATCAAGGGTCATTTTACTGCGCTGCAGACTGCGCTATTAGTTTCGGTTAAAAAATGGAAACCTAACAGAACAGAAGCAAATGGAAAGCTTTCCGTTTAAAAAAAACTGCATTGAAATCAATGGCAATGAAAAAGGAAAGTCAACATAGCCGTATGAGGGCTTGTTTTTTTGTGGGACAAGTTGTATTTTCCAATGGTATCATTTTTGGGTAAATAAAATGTACTGTATGACTTTTATTACATTTTTTCAGGGGAATGGGGGAAAAAATTCTGCCATTTGTTTTTTGAATATCATTTTTACGTCTTTCAGTGTGAAAAATAAATAATGTAATAACATTGTTCCCTGGGTCAGCACTTTTTTGGTGAAAATAAGTTTATAAATAGAGATGAGCGAACGTACTCGGTAAGGGCGATTTCGCAATCGAGCACCGCGATTTTCGAGTACTTCACTACTCGGGTGAAAAGTACTCGGGTGCGCCGGGGGGCAGGGGGGGTTGCAGAGGGGAGTGGGGGGGAGAGGGAGAGAGAGAGGGCTCCCCCCTGTTCCCAGCTGCTACCCCCCACTCCGCTGCGCCCCCCCCCCTGCCCCCTGGCGCACCTGAGTACTTTTTACCCAAGTAGTGAAGTACTCGAAAATCGGGGTGCTCGATTGCGAAATCGCCCTTACCGAGTACGTTCGCTCATCTCTATTTATAAAGTTTCTTTGTATTTTGGTATTTTTGTACACAAAAAACTCTTTTTTTAAAGATTTGCTTTTGTGTTACTGCATCCTAAGAGCCATAGCATTTTTATTTTTCCATCAATGGAGCTCTATGGGGGCTTGTTTTTTGCAGGATGAATTCTAGTCTTCATTTATCCAATTTTTGGGAACACATAACATTTTGATTGCTTTTTGTTCCATTTTTTTCTAGAGGCAAGACTAACAAAATTTGCAATCTGGCATGTTTGTATTTTTACTTTTAACAGTGTTAACCATGCAGCATAAAGGATTAGTCACATGGGCGCATCGGCGCCCGTGCTCCTGCACTAAAAGATGGCCGCACTGCAGACGAATCTCCGCAGCGCCGGAAGACTGAACATGTGACCGGCTCCAAAGATTTGGTAGTCGAGAAAACAACGAAACAAGCATCACCTGACAATGACTTATATAGTGCCTGTATGGGATTATAAATATTTATATGCACACTTACAATAATTACATTTTCCCGTATCAGAAATTGGGTGCTACAAAACTATAGAGAATAATGAAGATGTATAAAAAGACATCATTTAGAAAACGGGACATTTTTTAAGCTGCTTGATCATTTTAAGTTATGTCATATTAATAAAACATATGAGTCAGACTTGCCTAATGTTTGCTTTCCTGCCTCCAGCATTTCTGATTATACAACAGTCCAACAAACCAAAATTGTATTGCAATCACTAATAGCTGTATAATATATCATAGGGCTGATGTTCTTTCGGGCATTATCTAGGTGAAGGATACTGCAATATTTCTTCACATAATGCCAATACTTTACATATATTGTGACTGGGCTGAACGAAGTAAGATGCCAAGAAATGCAAATTTATCAAGAGTTACATATAAAAACAAATGAGATATAGTAAAGTCATCCCAAGTTTTATATTAGGTAAATTAAAAGTATAACTAATAGGAAATTATACTTATTGTATTCTTGAAATATTTTATCTAGTCCAGAAGAAGTTTGGAAGAAGCTCCTGGGCAAGAATTTGGTATAATCCATCACTGAAAACCAGATAATTACTCGATCCAAGAAAGATACATCATCACAGAATAGAAAGGGACATAAGATTATTTAAAAGGAAAAAGCTGACGAATAGTAGATGCACCAAAAAATATGCAACACAGCATGCTCACCCTAACGTCACCCTACTCATGATCCCTGGGTAACTGAGTAAGCACCCTAAAAATGCTGGTCCCATGCTGCAACTTCTTGTGAAGCCTTATTGTGCCTTAGACAATCAATGTATACAGTGAACACCTGTATAATATTGGCAATGACTAATAGTGTCACCCTTAGAAAAGCAATGGATATCAAAGATCAAAAAGAACTCAAGTTGTCAGATATATACCAGTCAAACTACAATATTCTAGTGATTTCTAAGGGTTTTTTCGGCACTGAGCACTTTATCCTCTATCTTCTATGGTGTTTGCCCTCTGCTGTCATTGACTGATTAATGGCTATCTACTGTATATTTTGACTGGTATATATCTGAAAATGTGAGTTCTTTTTGGTCTTTCATATCCACTGCTTTTTTTAAAGTGACACTATCGTAATTTCCAATATTACACAGGCATACCATGACCATCTAGGGTGCAATTGTCAAGGTGTGCTGCTGGGGTCTGTAGTACTAAGGTTCCTAGCAGCACATCTCACAGGTTGGGGTTAATTGAGCTGGCTGGTTGTGGTATTCTCCAGCAGCCAATCCCCTTTAGTCTGCAGCACATATAAACCCAGCTCCTGCTAGTGTTTGTTGCTGGTCTTGTACTGTTTGAATATATCTGTCTTGTTCACACTCATATCTATGTTTGCATGTAGGTCTGTTGTGTCTCTCTGCTTCCCTAAAGACGGTTTGGACACCTGTAGTCCTAGTCTGCAGCACATGCAGCTTCCCTTTTCCCTTCCCGTGACAGGTGCGGCCTCCAAATGTCTTATGTCTCACTCTGTATGTCAGTTGGTGGATCCCTGATACAGCTCCCTATGTTAGCTCGGTGGCTGACTGTCTATCCCCCCTGTATGAGGACACATAGACTTGCTGTGGAGTTTCATCTGTGATCTGTGCTCTGTTCTGTCCTGGTGCAGCTTGCTGTGTGATCTGTGCTCTGTTCTGTCCTGGCGCAGCTTGCTGTGGGATCTGTGCTCTGTGAAGTGGCCCGCTAGCTTCCACGTTTTGATCAAAATGTCAACTAATACCTGGTATTTATATATAGCTTATCACCTGTTACTAGTCTTTGCATTTTGGCTGTTGTATTCTGTGTTGACTGTTGTTCTGTTTCTGTCATGTGGCATGTTTATGTATCCTGTTCCGATGCATGGTTCCTAGGATCAGCTACGGCCCCGTTCCGAAGACCACTGGGCCGCCCTTTATCAGGGCGATGTCCCCGCTCAGTTGCCAGAAACCTGTGTGTATGTCTCTCTTTGTCACGATAGTGTGGGCCCCATGCTTAGTTTGCCCACATGATTGTAATAGCAATAGGGCTTCACAGGAGGTTGGAACACAGGGCAGCCCATTTCAGGGCACATACTCTGTTGCCCAGGAATCTTGAGCATTGGGTGACGGTAAGGTGAGCATAGAAAGTATGTTGTATATTTTTTGGTGCCTCTACTAATTGGTGATTTTTTTCCCTTTAATCTTAATAAAGGTTATGTTTTCATTTTGTAAGTCCCTTTCTATTCTGTGATAGAAAAAGTTTGGTGTGGGTCTCAAGGAACTATAAGGGGTAAATAGTGTATTTTGCACATAAACATACTGTCTACAAACCGTACTGATGTGAACAGGATCTGAGGACATTCCGATGTGTAAGAGAGCAGCCCCACTGTTCTGCATGTTGGACTTCAACCAGGAGATAAACATGGCCAGAGGTAACTGGCAGCTACTGTCTCTTATGACAGTACAGATGCATGCATGTATTTCCTTCCCCTTGCTGTGCTCTTTTCTTGTACCCAAAATTAGTCACCTTTGATATTTATATTGGAAATATGCTTTAAATATATAAAAAGTTTTGCTCCTCAAACTGTCTTGAGAGGGCTAGAGGAAGTGGCTGGCCCTTAAGTGCGCAAGTGCATCACTTTGTCCTCAGGTCCTGGTTGTGATATATTTATAAGTTATACCGGAAATGTACATTTAAACCTGTCAGCAAACATACGAATACCACAGAGAGGTTATCAAAATTAGGGTTATTTGGCTAAAAAAAGACGGTTGAGGAGTGACCTTCAATACATCTAAATATATCATGGGGTTAATATAGAAATCTCTCCCATGAACTATTAATACCCAGTACTGTGACTGTAACAAGGGGGCATTCTTGCCTACAATGACACAGATGAGAACAGCAATGACATCTGTGTAGAGGAACTGGACTTTTGATATACAAATTTACAATCTTTAATTCTTGAAACAAGAATGTTCTCATTCACTGACAGCAAACATATCTTAGAAATGGTGAGGATTCTATATGCAGAGTGTAAGAAAGTTGTATAGCTTATTATTATTTAATTATTGATGTCGCTCTCCCTTAAACACAATTTGGGGCCTGGCTACCCAGTGGATACTACGAGGGTAGCTCTGAAAAGATGAGGCCTTGCTCATATTTGCTAGTAACCAAAACCTTCTTTTTAATAGAAAAGTTCCAACAGGTGGCTCTCGAGCCTCAGATAACTAGTAAAACATAATGAACACAGGACAACGTAAAGGCCTTACTCAGGCGCAGGGGTATAGCACAGTCCAAGTGCCTCTGGTCGGCGATTAGTGTGGGGGTCATGGAATTCCCATCACTTGGATTTGTTAGATTCCCGGGTGCCGGGTTTACTCACACAGGCTGCCTGTTATTTGTGTCTGGTGATGGTGTAATCCAAGAATTGCGGTAGTGCAACAGGAGGGGTCAGACCAATTCACAGTGAAAAGTGGAATAAAGGAACTCTTTTCTGCCTCTGTAAAACTTGCCTATAAGGCTTCCAGCTGGTGGCCATGGAAGAGTCAGTTTATATATTCTCTACCACTGCATCAAAACTGCACACTGGAAACGAGAACACTACCTGCCTTTCTGCCCACCAAAAGTTGGTCCCACACCATCATACTTCACCACCACCTTAAAGGAACAGCTCTCTATATATTTTAATTATGACAGTACTTCACCAAACATCCGATGCAGAACACTAAGCTCCCGCTCCCTCTACCCTGTAACCAATTTAATGCAAAGAAATGTATAAGAGGCTGATTAGTGTAAATTTAAAATGGGAAAATGTGACTACATCTACCTCAATATTCACATCGTGCTGGCTTGAAATGTGACAATTGGGTGTATACAAGTGGACATTTATATGGATTGTGATTTAAATCCACTCAGCGTCCATGACCAAACAGCAAATGGCATATAGTACAAACATGCAATTTACTGGTCCCTAACAGTTAGCTACCGTTTCACCTGATTAATATCCTCTCTGCATTTTATGACCTTAATGGCATACAACTGCTTTTTATTCATGTGTGCAGGAGATATTTATAGGATCCTTTTGAATTTATCACTTATCCAGTAAGGAAGGTAGAATCACAACTGTGTAGTGTAAAAAGACCCAGTCTCCAAAGAAGAGATTAATGGATGTAGAACTTATATTGTGTAAGACGTTGAGTCAAATCACATTAGCACTAATACCTTAGAGGTCACGTCATGTAAAACTGCTTTCAAGGAAGCTATGAATCCTTTGAAAGCAACGGCAGATGAGTGTTCTATATTAGTGCTAGACATTTTATATAGCTCATTGCTCTTCTATATATTTACACACAGAAAAACAGTCATGTACTTTACCCAAGGCCTCGGGCTTCAAATAAATAATAGAGCATAAAGGTGGGACAAAATGAGGCAAGCATTCAGTATATCTCATGCTGTTTCTACAACAATCACCAGTGCCCCAAAAAGCATGCTTTAAATGCATTTGCAGCATAGTGTACCTTACAATATATTAACACTACTAGAATTTATTGAAAATTATTATAGGACAATGCGTTAGACAGAGATGTAGGTAGATAAACACAGATAGACGTTTGTTGGCCAAGGTAGGGTGCCTTGTCGGCTACTACTGTCCCCAGCACTAAGCAACCTGTGTCTTTGTAATTCTATGATTGATACAGTGAATTTACTGGGAATAGAGCTAGAAAACACTAGAGTAAATACAGAGAGAAAACAGCCATCCATTTTATTAGGATGAAAAGCTTTGTGTTTGTCTACTACTCACATAACTTAAATGTAACTTGTCAAGACCCTTATGGGGAACATTTGGAGATAGAGCAGGACATACAATAGGTAAGTCCTGTAGGGACCCTATACATATTACTGTTTAGACATCTTATCCTAGAGTTAATAGCAAGATGGGATGACTTTCTAATGTGTATGGGGGCCACTCACCTTTCCCCTGATAGACGATGTCAGGGACAAAAAGGAATGGGCTATTCCAATTAAAGATGCATATTAGCAAATCGCTATATATCTAAGAGCCTAATATACAAACATAAATTCTTCATTAGATCACCTAAACTGAGCCTTTGTTTCAAATACTTGTTCTGTCCCATTGTTAAGGCCCAATGCACATTCAGTTTCATCTCATTGCTTCTAGTCTTTCCTTGTGCAAATAAGAATAGGTCTGATCCATCTGCACTGTGATAGCCCTTCCGATATTTGTAGACAGCTATTAAGTCTCCTTTCAGAATTCTTTTTTGCAAGTTAAACATTCCCCGATCCTTTAAATGTCCCTCATAGGACATGATTTGCAGACCGCTCACCGTCTTGGTAACTCTTTTCTAAACTTGCTCCAGTTTGTCTAAGTCTTTTTTAAAGTGGGGTGCCCAGAACAGCACACAGTATTCCATATGAGGTCTGACCAAGGAAGAGTAGAGGGGGATAATTACTTCACATGATCTAGACTCTATGCTTCTCTTACTACATCCCAGGATGGTCTTTGTCTTTTTTGCTGTTGCATCACATTGTTGACTCATGTTCAGTCTGTGATCTATTAGTATACCCAAGCCTTTTTCACATGTGCTGCTGATTAGCCCAATTCCTCCCATTCTGTATGTGCCTTTTTCATTTTTGCCCAGATGTAGGACTTTGCATTTCTTCTTGTTAAATACCATTCTGTTAGTCACTGCCCACTGTTCAAGATTTTCTAGATCTTTTTGAATACTCTCTCTCTCTTCCCTAGTGTTAGCTATCCCTCCTAGCTTTGTGTCGTCTGCAATTTTGATCAGTTTCCCATCAATTCCCTCCTCCAGATCATTTATAAAAATGTTGAACAACACTGAGCCTAGGACAGAGCCTTGTGGTACCCCACTTGATACATTCTTTCACTTGGATGTGCAGCCATTTATGACCACTCTTTGAGTATGATCACTCAGCCAATGCTGAATCCACCTTACAGTTGCCTTGTCAATCCCATATTTGGTCATTCTTTCAATAAGTATGGTATGAGATACTTTGTCAAATGCTTTACTAAAGTGAAAATATACTATATTCACCGCATTTCGCTGATCAACCCAGTAAGTGATTCTATCATAGAAGGTAATTAGATTCATCTGGCATGACTTGTTTGTTACAAACCCATGCTGGTTCTGGTTAATTATTCCATTGTAATCCAAGTACTTGCATATATGTTGCTAAATAATTTGTTCAAAGATCTTTCATAGTATAGAAGTCAGGCTCACAAGCCTGTAGTTTTCTGGATCCACCTTCTTCCCTTTCTTTGAAGATGGGGACAACATTTGCCCTATCTTCAAAAAAGGGAAATAATTGCTGCAAAACTCTGTTCTTTTACAGTTTCTAGATAACACTAAAGATTGTTAATTTTGTAACTTTGTCGTCCAGCTCTTATCCTGGAACCTATGTTGCACACCACCACCCAAGACATAAGCATAAAACTCAAATGATTATCGGCCTATGTAAAAAGGCAGTTGTTCATCTATGAACGACTGCCTGCTCACTCTGAATGGAGGCAGGTGACCAGAACAATTTGCAGCCCGCTCCGCCTCCATTTATTGAGCGATCAGCGCTTCTGTGTAAAAGTAAAGGAGTGATTATCACAGGGATGGCTGTCAGCATCCGACAGTCATCTTGGGTAAAAGTGCCCTAAGAGAACTCATAAATAGGTATTTCTAAAAGTTTTATTAGCTTTTCTGTTACAAAAATTTGTTTTAAAAACTGCATTATTATTTATTTTCTGATTTGCTGGGATTTGCCTTCAAATACTATATTTTCATTTTTAACATTTTTTGAGTAAAACATTTTATAAATGTTCTACGGAATAAATGATTTGTGGGGAAAAACTGCTGCTTGAAATTACATATAATTAAATACTTCAGTTTGAATCCCTGCGATTCTAGAATTGCAAGTCAATGAACATTTCAACAAGCTGGGAATGTCTCTTGAGAACCACATTTCAAAGTTGTCTGAAAATGCAAACCAGCTTTTTACCCTGGAGTGTGCAAGCACTCAGCGTCTCGGAGAATCTCAGTATGGTATGTCATTACAATTTAGACAGCACAACTATGAAATTTTTGTATGTTTCTGTGGAATGATGTTCTTGGCCCCAGTCTGTAGAAGCGGAACAAAAAATGCGCATGGGATTTTATACAAGGCTACATTTTACCGCCCTTTGGCAAACATCTTAGCGTGCAGAGAGGGCAACCATAACTTTAGGATGTTGCAGCTATAAATGTATTTTAAAGAAGACCTAGCAGCAGCCTAGTCTGACAACAGTTTACATATGATAACAAATAACAAACCTAAGGCTGAGATTTATGTTCCAAGGATCTTTGAAATACAGTATATCCAAGTATGGGAAGCAAATTAATACAAATTTGTTAACCCCTTATGGATCTTGTCAGATTGGGACTGAAAGACCAACATTATTATTTTTACATGGAAGCAGCTAATTGAGGGTTTGTTTGTTGGTTGGATACACTGCACCCCCCATTGGTAATGTACAGATGCAGCAAAGTTTAACTTCAATGTGATAGCTAGTATTATCCTAGCATAACAAGATCCATTTAAAAGCAATTGGAATAGAACAAAAAACTGTGGCACAGCTATCTTAATGTGTAAAGAGTCAAATTAAGCTTTGCCACACGTGTACTTGGAGAATACTCAGTAGTATTTAGTTACAGATTTAAATTTTCAGAGCAGAGGTAAAACTTGAAGCCTTGTGTCATCTAAACTACTGGTCTTCTCATTTAGGACAGAGGAACCTTTTGGACCTTCTCTAGCTCAGGGCCAGGTGTGTTCACAACAGCTATCTCTGTTGTGTTTCTCCGGGCTCTTTCCTGGAACCCTTACTCTTCTCTAGCTATAGCTTTGGCCTGGGATAGATCATAGAATTCCATGGCTTACATTACTACTTTTACTCTGATGACACCCAAATCTACTTCTCTAGCCCAGATGTTACCTGCCTGCTATCCACAGTTCCAGAGTGTCAATCAACTATATCTTCCTTGTTTTCCTCCCACTTTTGAAAACTAAACATGGAGAAAACTGAATTCATTATCTTTCCCAAATACCACTCAACTTTCCCACCAGACCAATCAATCACAGTTAGTGGGTCCACACTTTTCCCAGTTGCATAAGTCCTATGGATCATATTAATTTTAGATTCAGCACTGTCCTTCAAAGCACACATCCAAGCCCTTGCCACCTCCTGCCGCCTCAAAAACATCTCTCAAATGTGCTCCTACCTCAGCTGTGAGTCAACAAAAATGCTAGTGCATGCCCCCATTGTCGCCTGCCTAGACTACTGCAACATCTTTTTCTGTGGCCTTCCATCCAACACTTTTGCCCCTCTATAATCCACCCTTAGCTCGTCGGCCTGGCTACTCCACTTTTCCCTCTGCCAATCCCATCTGCAGTTCCTTCAATGACTACCCATGGTCCAGCAAATTTGGTTCAAAATATTAACAATGCAAATAAGTTCAAACATCTCAGACCTAATTTCCTGGTACCTCCACACACAAAATCTCTGAATCTCAAAAGATCTTCAACATTGCATATTAAAAAATATGTAAGTAAGTACATTATATAAAAAAGTAATTATATAACACGAGCATACCCTATGGCAGCCCACCAGGTTAAGAATAAAAGTAAAACTTGTTCAGCTCTTTTCATATGACAGGGGTTATATTAAAAAATATATTGTTTTGGGTCATTTTTTAAGTGAGGGATGTATCACTGTGATAAGATCACCCATCTTTCTTATGCACCTGCCACCCAGGTGTTTGGAAAAGTTGGTTGACAATTCCCATGGAAGCTATAATGGAGGTCCTATTGTTATTTCCACAATTTTCTCAAAAACATATCTAACTAAGAAGCAGCTGAATATACAGTAAGCTGTAAAATACTGTATAACAGAATAGTAAACTTTGCAGTGAAGAAATGGCAATACAGCACAGATCAATAGGACTGTAAAATCTTCTGGTTTTATTTAATGAATGAATATTAAATGCATAGTCATTGCATAATAGAAGTAAAGTTCAAGAAACGCGTTTCGGAAAATGTCCCTTTTTTGATTTCTGAAACATGTAGCTTGCATCTTTCTTCTATTATGACAGTATGCTTTTAAGA
Organism: Eleutherodactylus coqui; assembly: GCF_035609145.1. Classification (NCBI taxonomy): domain Eukaryota; kingdom Metazoa; phylum Chordata; class Amphibia; order Anura; family Eleutherodactylidae; genus Eleutherodactylus; species Eleutherodactylus coqui. The sequence goes on along the minus strand of NC_089837.1, from coordinate 141,463,328 downwards.
TTCATTCATTAAATAAAGCAAGAGGTTTTTACAGTCTTGTTTCTCTGTACTGGATCGTCATTTCTACACTGTGTTATTGTGGATTCCCCGCACTCAGAATTAGGTCTGTGCACACTGCTTGGATGGTGATTGGGTGCTGACAGGTGAGATAACTTCATGGTCTGTTTCCTGTGTACAATAATAGTGTTCTATGCTTTATTTTAGAGAAAATGATTTTAAAATGTTGAATAGATATGTGGGATATACCTAAAGAGAGTTGTGAGTCTACCAATTCCATAGATCCTAAATAGAGATGAGCGAGCGTACTCGCTAAGGCAAATTACTAGAGCGAGTAGTGCCTTATGCGAGTACCTGCTCGCTCGTCTCAAAAGATTCAGGTGCCGGTGGGGGAGAGCGGTGAGTTGCGGGAGTGAGCAGAGGGGAGCGGAGGGGGAAAGAGTGAGAGAGAGATCTCCCCTCATTCCTCCCCGCTCTCCCCCGCCGCTCCCCGCCCCCCGCTGGCACCCGAATCTTTCGAGACAAGCGGGCAGGTACTCGAATAAGACACTACTCGCTCGAGTAGTTTGCCTTAGCGAATACGCTCGCTCATCTCTAATCCTAAATAAACAAACAATGCATAAACATTTCTTCTCCTACTGCATTTCCTAAAATCAGAACTCAAGGATTACATTTTAAGACAGTATGTATTAGTAAAAATGAGCTCTTTGTGTACTTTATTTTTAACGGCCTATTCATGACATACCATAGAAACCCTTTAAGAGGAATCATCTATGGAACCATCTCTCAAAACATCATGTCCTTATGTCTACTGCATAAGAGAGCTTTATGTTTTACCTATAGACCCAGAAGACCTAGGTTTGATCATTGTATAGTGAATGCTATGCGTTCTGCCTTAATACTAGCTATACTATAATCTGCATGTCCTCATTCCAAGCAGGAACATAAAAAGAGCTGTGCAGTTGTATATATCATGAGTATAGATAATACTGCAGTCGGCACATTACAGACACAAGGATTTCAAACAGTAATAGCGTAAAAAAAAAAAACAGGAAAAAAAGACAATGAGAGCTGTGGTTTTCGGTGATAGTGTTTTGGTTCAGAGAAACTTGAACTCACACCAAATTTATCTTTTCAATATTTTCCAGATGAATGTTTGCTGAGATATGCTGGAAGAATTCCATGCTTTCTAAGCAAGATCAGTGGAGTTCCTTATTCTGTGCACGGCGTCAGCAAAGATTAAAACACTATTTATGCACATTTAAACTAAGTGAATCCAATACACTTTACAGGCCTTGCAGTGCTGTTTTGCATTTTTCATCTGATTCAAAGGCCTTTTTATGTATGTCAGGTATTTTAACAGAATAGAAGCACCCATGAGAGCTTCGCTGAAATGCTGGATACAATATGAGAATGAAAAGAGGAACAACAGACATTTTTATCCTCCAGATTTGTTTCACAGGCCCACCCTGCCAGTTGTAATATCCATCCACTTATCTACTGCACATTCTGTGTTATATAACCCAACATCAGAGCAGCACTGTTATGTGTGCAATAGCCTTGATTTATATGATGAAAACAGATACACAGTAGATACAGGCCTATTGCCAACTTCACTCTAATTAATAGGGATACAACCAGTCTATTCTTTAGATATGAATGACATCACAGAGGAAGGAGGGGGAATGCACAAAGGTTCTTGCATTTATCATGCAATGTTTCCAAAAACGCACAAATTCCCTTTTTTATGTGTTACCACTGGACTACCTGCACAGTCATTTTATATATTGATCAGGCACTCATTTAAAAAGTAAAGGCCCATTTACACGTAAAGACAATCTTTCAAATGATTGAAAGTTTAAGTGATCATTTTGCATAAAGTATTAATGGACACTAATGTTCATTAATAGAGTTGAGCGAACGTACTCTGCCGAGCTTGATGCTCGTTCGAGTATTAGCATACTCGATGGTGCTCGCTACTCGAGCGAGCATCACGCCATGTTCGACCCCGCCCCAGTTTTTGGCAATACAGCGCACGTCAATGGCAAATTTTTGGGCTAAGAGAGAGAGAGAGGCCACACGAACCAAAAAAAACCAAAAACTCGGGACCCGGCGACCCACATACAAAAATGCTCGAGTCTCCCATTGTAATTACTGGGGTTCGTTACTCGAGTACAACTCTCAAATTTTACGAAAAGCTTGACTCAAATAACGAGGATCCGAGCAGTTTGGTGCTCGCTCATCTCTGTTCATTAACAGTTTATCATCTTCATTTACGTGTAACAGGCCCTCCCGGGAGCTGTTTGCAGAGCTTGCACATGGGCTGTCAGCAGAATACAATGTAATTTCCCGGGACCCGCTGAGGACACAGCGTGCAGTCCCTGTTATCTCTCAGCGGCTGAACAATGAATTTTAAGCTCACCTTAAAATCATCATTCAGCCTAAAAGTGCAAGATGGCCATGTTTACACACAGCAATTATCGCTCATTTGTGGTCGTTTGACCAAATTATGAGCAATAATCATTGCATGTAAATGGACCTTAGCTGTTCTGATTTTAATACCGTATAATAATCCCCCATTTTTTTTTTAAATGAATAAAATAATATGACACACCAGTTAGGGACACCATTGTGACATTAAATACTCACAACGGTGACATTAAAAATGTACAGTATACAGATTGTATATACAGTGCATTACAGTATCCAGTGGTGGATATACCATATGTTCAATCTCTACAGTTAACCATGGGCCTGTTAGATAAGGGAGTATTGCCACTTTCCATATTCAAAAAAGATCCCGGCACTCAATGTAATCTGCTTTTGTGAACCGTATTGCATCAAAGTAATATCTACATACACAACGCATTTAAAAGCCTTTTCAATTGCCAGCTGAATCCTAACGGGATCTATGTTCAGTTTAGTAGAACGGTGGAAGGGCTAAGTATTGCGACCATAATATGGCAACTAAAATATACCTGTATCATCGCTACCACCAAGACTCTTTTCTAAAGGGCTGCTCCAGTGATTTTTTTCTTTCATTCATTATGTAACTAGTCCGCCAGTATATATAAGTCAACTAGTGTTACCTTGGTCTGAAACATTCTGTTGCCCTTCTCTTCAGGTAGGTTAATTGATCTTTTTCTGGCCACCTGAGATTTTGCTTGGCTATATGCTCTCTCAAGAAGTTAGTTTTTCAGTCAACATATATCCTGTGTGATGATATTACATGGACTCTCCCATCACAGTTATTGCTGATGATTAAAGGTTCCTGTCACACTGTTATAATGAAGGAGATCACAGCTCATTCTCCCGATTGAATAATTATAGTCTGTAGTTATTTAGATGTATATAGAATACAGAAGGTAATAGCAGTGTTATCCCAGCAGGCAGAGATGGTACTGGCTTTAGCGGGTCACGTGATGCTGTTCTGATGCATCATGGGAGTGTTAGCAGAGCATATAGAAAGCAGGAAAGGAAGAAATTCCAGCATTACGATGGTGCCTGATAAACATTTGATAGAAAGCTGCACTGCTTTCTAAGTGATTGCAATGTACTTAGGAGATGTTCAGAGTGTCGCAAACAATAAGATGATAGAAAAATGTGTGTTTGCTGAAGTGCTCTTTAATAGATGGCAAACTAGGCAATTGCCTAGGGCCTGCATTTTACAAATATGGGATTCCCAGACGGAAACAGGTGCAATGTAATGGTATGAGACGGCATTAAGGTGGATTTAAAGTTGGGTTCATAGGAATGAAAAGTTGAATAAACTTCCCACCTAATAAGTCATGAGCCACAAAGTGACCACAATGCAAATGCAATGGCTTCCCACTGCAAAAAATAAATAACTAATTAAATAAATAAATAAATAAATACAAATTCTGAAGCAATTTTATCACAATCACAAAAAAATTGAACATCCATTTGTTTTGCAATAGGAAACCATTGCAGGGGTAGCCTTTCAATTTTACTGTGACTCACATGTAACTGCAAATTGCCATGCAACATGAACGAATCTATTAACCTCCACTCTCGGACACACAACTCTTGATATGTAATAGTCGTAACAGCTAATAATATAAATACATGTAAAATGTACAAACTTAGCCTATTGCCCTATTCAAATATCCAGCAATGTACCACCGTCAATCATTGGCACAGGGCCCGATGCAGTATATTGTTGCAGTGGGTCATAATATGTGGTTTTGTTTCATTGAGGTTCTAATGTGGATTAATATTAACTTTTATTACAACATATACATGTTGTATTACCAGTGTTATTTGTTGTTCTCTTTTATCATGGTATGATGATTATTTTTTTTATTTTGAGCAGGTTTCTCTGTAGGCCTCACACCTCAAGTCTAATGTATATAAATATTCTAGTAGGAATATATAGCAAGAGAATATTTAATGAAATAGGTAGTCTAGACAAGACATTTTTATTCCCTTCTGACAATGCAGTGTATTTAGATGAGCCCAGAGTTAAGAGGTTTGTGTGCTATAGTGGACAGTAAAATTGATGAAACTTCAGGCTCTCACTGTTTTTATGGGCAGACATTTGTGCTCTGATTGTTGCCCTAAATTGTATCAATAAAAGCATAGTCTGATTAGGGCAGTAAACTGCAAAGCATCTAGATAGAGCTATCTTCCATCACAATTTCCTACAAGGCTTCAAATCATTGTAAAGCTCAAACGTTTGATACAATATGTGCAAAATGTATTTTTTTTACATTATTGCCATTTTCCTGCAGTGTTTTGGTATTCTACATATAATATTATATAAATAGAGATGCAGAGGTAAAATATGCATATTGTAGATGTGTCTCACTAGAGGGTGCTCTTAACCATTTCTACTTGATCGAGAAAGCACTCAACTGAAGGCAAGAATGCAGAAACACTATACATTATTTTATTGTTAACCTCTGATTTCTTTACTTTACTGCTAAGTATGATACTAGCCTGGTAATATTATCTGTAATGATTGAAAGAATAGTAGATTATGTTAGAGTATTGCATGCTATGGATATTCTAGATATTCTCTATATAAGGACGCATCTTAATAACAGGCATATAGCCAATTGTGTTAGTGCTCTTATATTGTTCTTTTTAACCACTTCATTACTGTGAGGTTTATCTCCTCCATTACCAAGGCTATTTTGGCTGTGTTTTTTTTTTTTTTTGCATTATCACATTCAGATGGTCATTACTTTTGTATTTCTCTGTCAACATAGCTGTATAAGAGCTTGATATTTGCAGAACAAGTTATGTTTTTACAATGAAAACAGTTTAGTCAATATAAGGGCCTAGTCACACGGGCGCATCAGCACCCGTACACAGGCGCCGATGCGCCCGTGTGACTGAGCCCTTACTGCAGGAAGAAGACGGCTGTACTTCAAGACAGACGACTCCCCGCAGCACTAAAGAAAGAACACATGACCGGCAATGAAGCCGGTCACATGTTCTTTCTCCCGACGCTGCAGAGAGACGTCCGTCTTGAAGTGCGGCCGTCTCCTACCTGCAGTAACACGGGCGCCGATGTGCCCATGTGACTAAGCCCTAACTGTTAATTTTTATTAACGCTTTTTGGCGGAAGTAAAAAAGAGCTGTCATTTCCCCATTGTCTTTGCATCTTAAATGTATGCAGTCCATTGTGCTGTATAGCTACAACGATTACTGTGATACGCAATAGGTATAGCTTTTTTTCCCTATTTTACTACTTACGTTGAATAAAAAAACAATTCTGTTGTTCTTTGAAAATTTTTTTGCATCCTCCACTGTGTTGTTTAAATAACATGTTAACTTTTATTATTATATGCGTCGTTATTATTTATGTAATAGCATGGATGTGTATTTTTTAATCCCACTATGGACTCCACGAAGCAATTATTTGATTGCTGGAAAAATCTTTTGGTATGCTCAGTATTCCAAGGCAATGAAGACTTCCAGCAATAAGCTGACAAGCATTCTATCTGACTATCCCATTGCAATGGTCTAATAGGTTTATAGCCTTGGCATTCCTGGGTGCTTTTGTTTGCCCTCTGGCTGCCATTAGAGCCCACCAATACCCATGATAGCATTATGGGGTACCCATGGCTTACAGAGGGAACCCCTTCCTCTATCTAACCCCTTAGATGCTGTGATTGTTATTGCTCTGGGATTTAAAGGGTTAATAAGATAAGCACTGTTGTAACAGAGCTCCACAGTCTTTTATATGACCATAGCTGTCTAAAAATAGTTTAATCACAGGAATCTGTATAAATAGCACATCCTAAAAGTAACATTGATTTTGAAATACTGCAGCCAATTCCGGATCACTGCCCAGAAATTGAGGTATATAGCTTTGTAATACGGTTCCGAATTACCCACCATATTATGGACCCAAACGGACAAGTTTGTGAAACAAAGGCCTAAAAGTTCCTTGAACTCAGGCTTTACTTTATAGCCTGAAACAAAATCATATAAAAATAAATCACGCTGACCAAAGCAAAACCTACTATTAATAGGGCTGGCTGATTTAGTTTCACAGAGTACCGATTGTATCTAAAAACTATTCTATTCTCTTGAAGCTGTTTTATGCAGCAGTGAAATTGTAGTTGTTAGCAGCATTTTATTCTTCACTATGTCTCCTATGTGCAAAAAAAAAAGAAAACTATTATAGAATCAGTTTTATGGGAAGTGTTTGCTAGATTTTATATCAGCCCAGCAAGCTCTTTATCCCGTTACGCATTACATGAAAGAGTCCTGCATTCTGTAAAATAATATGATGTTGTACTAAATGTTATTTTTGCACAGCGGTTCCTGACATCAGCTGGCAGGAGCTCTCGTATTAGAGAAAACAGAGGCACTTTAATCAACATACTGACAGCAAGGTGTCATTTACTAAACCGTGCCATACCAGCTTCCCCCAAGGTACACCAAAACCGCTATCATTTGTACATTACAAATACTACAAATGAGCTACATTTTAAATAATTTCACAAATATTCTAATTGTTTTTTTATACTACTGCAGTTCAATATATCCACCCTTAAATGGGTTGTACCAAAATCTAAAGTTATCCCCTATCCACAGGACACAGTAAGGGCTCAGTCACACGGGCGCATTGGCACTCGTACACAGGCGCCGATGCGCCCATGTGACTGAGCCCTTCCTGCAGGAAGAAGACGGCCGTACTTCAAGACGGACGACTCCCCGCAGCCCTGAAGAAAGAACATATGACCGGCAATGAAGCCGGTCACATGTTCTTTCTCCCGGCGCTGCAGAGGGACGTCCGTCTTGAGGTACGGCCGTCTTCCTCCTGCAGTAACACGGGCGCCGATGCGCCCGTGTGACTGAGCCCTAAGGAGGAACACATTTGTACCTTTAAATAAAAGCTAAAGGGCTGGCCTCTTTATATATGTTGGCAGCACTTTTAGATTGCTGAAAACTAAAAAACTTAAGAATGGGAAATAGAAAGGAAGGATACACACTTCTTCCTATTAAAACCGCTTCTGGTTTTGGTAGAAAAAGACTGCATGAATAACAGTCACAAAAGCCCCCCCAACCTGACATTTACTCTAAATTTGCTGCGAATGTGCTGATAATCCACAGTGGCAAACTCCGGGACAAATGGTTCAGATTGTGCCATGGAATGGATTTCACGCTTGCAATGCAAAAAGAGTGAAATATACACTAAAATCCAGAGCAAACAAATGACAAGCTGGCGTTTTTAAATCTGCAACAAATATCAATTTTTGCATCAAATTTTATGTAGAATTTTTTGCACCATGCAGAGAAGGTTTTTTCAAACTCATCCACATGGCCTGCACTGCGAATGTTGCAGATTTTTTGTGTGAAAATCCCACACAGAAAATCCACAGTATTTAGGCCTCTGTGAGCATACCCTTATAAGCAATCTTATACTCTTCACTGACCTCTGACCTGATGCTTCTGGCACTAACAAGTGTTATTCTACATTTAGCAGCCTGACTAGGAGAAAATTCTAATCCTTCTTTTTAACTATCTCTTCTCTGTACCTTCATTATCATTCCTAAAAGTTTTAATTCACATTATATAATCAATTAACATCCTGTCATTTATCTATCTCTTTGATGTAACTTCATTCTCCTCCCTACAAGTTTTAATTTTCGGTACACATAACTGTTTCCCTCTCTTTCTAAATGATCTGATGTTATCTCTATATCTTTGTCAAATATTTCATCCTTAGTGAGTTTTATGATACATCTATTTGTGTATCTATGCGTAAGATTTTCACATGTTAAGTTTAGTTTGTAGCTTAAAGGGGTTATTAGACTTATTTAAACTTTATCTGGATCTTCCCTCTAACATAATGTTCACAGGCTGCAGCAGCCTGTGCTTCAGTTAAACATAGCACTTAGACAGGACAGGAGACAGGTATGACTACATCAGCTATTCAAAGAGGCAGGAGACAAATATGAATACATCAGCTATTCTAAGAAACTTGCTACAGCCTGTAAACATTATGTCAGAGGACATTACGGGCTCAGCAACTATTCTGATAAAATTAATAAATCGGACAACCCCTTTAACAAGCTAAATTAGCCCTAGATCAAGGGTGCATTTATATATTGTAGTCAAACCACAGGGTTTTTTTTCACTACAATTAGTGTGAAATTGCAACAAAATGCCACATTCTTTGACAAATCATGGTATTTTGCCAGAGTTTCAAACTGATCATTACAGATAGATTTCTTTCCCACGAGCATATATCAGCCGCCGTTTTCACGGTCGGCCAATATACGCTACCATCTGTGGCGTTAAAGTTCGTGAACGGGAGCACAAATCTAACGTCTGTGCACCCGTTCACACGGCATGGGCCCTGGCACTTATACGTCGAGGCTGCCATGCCGTTGTCCCTTTCCCCTCCCTCCCCCTCGCAGGCTCATCTCTGCTCTCCTCCCCGCTCGCTGTTTGCAATGGGAGAGGGGGCATAGCTAAGTGCCGCCCCGTCTTCTCCCATTGCTGGCTATGGCCAATGGATGGGAGGGGGCAGATCCTAGCTCTGCCCTGCCCCGCCCCTTGTCCACAGCCAGCAATGGAAGGAGGTGGGGCAGGGCGGCACTTAGCTTCACCCCCATACCACTCACTCTCATTGAGATGAGCAGAAGGGGAGAAGAGAAGAGGAAGGAAGTTTAGCAGCCACGCTGCTAAATTCCCTCCCACCTCCCTTCTCTGGCTGCTGTCATTGGCTCCCATAGGAGCCCATGCAGCGGCCGACGTATTCCGGCCCAAATGATAGTTCCAGAACTATCTTTTGGGCTCGATGTAAAAACACCTGGTGCTATATTGGCTGGCCGGGCGCTTTTACGTCACGGAAATACGGCCATGTGATCTGATGTAATGGAATCCAATGCATCAGATCACAGCGTATATCGTCCGACTGTGAAAATGGGGGGTGATATGCGCTCTTGCGAAAGAAGCCATAGAGGCTTGGAACAAACCTTAAACTAGTCATCTAGTTTAGCTAACTATGACAGATCTCAGTGCTAAATACTTGGACATTTAATTTAAAATTGACAACATCCCACATCAAATTATCTCTCAATTGTGAAACAGCATTGATGCTCTGCCCTCTAACACTTCCTCTTGTTCACCCTCCGCTTTAAAACAAATAACAGAAAAAGAAATATCAAGGATGCTGTGTTCTTCCTACCTTTCTACCTGCATTAGAGATCCCATTCTCTCACACCTTGTCCAGTCTCTCTCCAACACTTTAATCACTCAACTAACATATCTAACCTCTTTCATCTGGTATATTTCCCTCTTTTTTTTTAAACATGCTGTAATGAACCTAAGAGTACAGAAAAAAATATATAGTACTGTGCAAATGTTTTAGGCAGGTGTGAAAAATGCTGCAAAGTAAGAATACTTTCAAAACTAAAAGTTTTAATAATTTTCTGTTCAGTTAACACAATGCAAAGTGAATGAACAAAACAGAAATGTAAATCAAATCAATATTAGGTGTGAACAACACCCATTGCCTTCAAAACAGCACTAATTCTTCTAGATGCAATTGCACACAGTTTTTGAAGGAGATCAGCAGGGCAATTTTTTAATCTTGAAGAACAAATCACAGAGCTTCTGTGAATATAGGCTTCCAGACTGACTTGATGATGTTGAGCTCACGGCTCTATGGGGGCCTATCATTACTACCAGGACTCCTTGTTTTTCATTACACTGAAGATAGTTCTTAAATGCACCGTTTTTTTGTTTGGGGTGGTTGCCCCGTTGCAGAATAAATTTGGAGTCAATCAGGTGCCTCATATTTTTGAAAAAAAAAGTCTGAGGGCTTAATCACACGGGCGCATCCGGGCGCTGATGCGCCCGTCTTCTGCAGGATAAGACGGCCGCACCGTAGGTGCGGAGAAAGAGCACATGACCGGCTCCATTTCCGGTCATGTGTTCTTTCTTCCGGCGATGCGGTGAGTCGTCTGCACCTGCAGTGCGTCCGTCTTCTTCATGCATGATGCGCCTGGATGCGCTCGTGTGACTGAGCCCTGACTTTGCAACATTTTTTCCACACCTGCCTAAAATGTTTAGACAGTTCTGTAAATATACACTTATTTTATCATGTAAAAAATGTGTATTTTGGTGTAATGGGGAAAGTTATCTTTCCATACATATTATAGGTTTTAGAAAAAGTAAATACATATGCAAATAATGTTGATGTTCATGTTAGAGTGCAGAAATGACCTCTTTAATGTGCAGGTTCCACCAATGATTTGCTGAATTCACATTATAATCCAGTGAGCCTTGTTAAAATGGTTTAAACACTTACTGTATATTACATTCAAAAAGGATAGCCTGGAGCATGCTGGAGGCACAAGGTCAGATTAGTTCAGTGAATTTGAAAGTTAATTTTGAAACATGTTTATGATTTTAAAGATTTATTTTTAATTTGTACTAATAAGAATGAGCACTCATCCTTGACAGTAAAAGCTTTTAAAATTCATTATTTACTTATTAAATACCACCTGCTGTATTAAGATTGCTGTCAAACATTTTTTTCTAAATGTCTCTACTCCGAAGATTCTTAATGTCCCTTGCAAAAGAGCTGCATTAGCAGATAACATCATGGAAATAGAAATTCATTTTTTTCTGTATATTCATCATCTTTGCTTGGTTTACACATTAAGCCTCTTATGTCTAAGAACAACAGATTTAAAATGTTAGAATATGCAAATGATATGATAGCATTTACTTCAGTGCTTTGCTTATGTAATCTCTGCAATATATTATTATTATTATTGCTATTTATAACATATAGAAAGCTAAAAAAATAATGAATGTAAAAAATAGTGAATGTAATCTTTTAATCTCAATCCAATGGAGTGTGTGCATTGAACGTATTAATATTTACAGCATTAATCATTTTTGCAAGTGTCTTTTATCAATGATTCCTAACCAGAGTCCCCCTGTCAGGTGTTCCCAGAAGCAGTGGCATAGCTATAGTGACTTCTGAGGTAATAGTTGCACCTGTGTACTAGTGTCTGATGGCGTTCAAAATAGAGATGAGCGGGCAGGTACTCGCTAAGGACAATGCTCGATTGGAAGAAAAGGTTCGGCTGCCGGCGCGAGTGAGAGGTGAGTTGCGGCAGTGAGCAGGGGGGAGCGGGGGGAGAGAGAGATCTCCCCTCCGTTCCTCCCTGCTCTCCCCCGCTGCTCCCCGCCCGCCACCGACAGCCGAATCTTTTTTTTCGAGTGGGCAGGTACTCGCTAAGGACAATGCTCGATCGAGTAATTGTCCTTAGAGAGTATGCTCGCTCATCTCTAGTTCCAAAGGCCACTGCTACATAAAGAGACACCCGTATTATACATTGTGCATGTTAGGTGGAGTTCTGTGTAAAATATAGTAAAGGTGCCCAGTAACTTCAAGTTGCGCTACTGCCCAGAAGACAACTGATAGACTGATTTCAGCTGGCCCAAAAATTCTTGACATTGAGGCCTTAGTCACACAGGCGTTTTTTCACGCGATTTGCGGATCGCATGACGGATGCGCATCCGCAAATCGCGTGACCGGTGCGCGCAAGTCGCCCGCAAATCACCCGAAAATCTGCTCCTAGCCGCGTTTCATTAGAAACGGGCCGGAGCTGTCCAGCGCATTGCATTCAATGGAGACGGCAATAGAGCCGGCTCCATTTAAAGCAATGCGCTGCGGGCGAGCCCGGGATGAATTGTCGGGAAGGGCTTAAATATATAAGCCCTTCCCTGCAATTCATCCTAAAATGTGTAAAAATAAAAAATATATATATGCTCACCTTCTCCCGGCAGCCGGAGCTCCGCGCAGCCGTCCTGCAGTGGGTGTGAAGGGGGTGTGAGTCAGACCTGCCCCCTGATTGGCTCAGCACTGAGCCAATCAGAGGCATGTCTCACTCACACCCATTCATGAATTCATGAATGGATGTGAGTCAGACCTGCCCCTAATTGGCTCAGCGCTGAGAGGCAGCAGTCACTCACCCATTCATGAATTCATGAATGGGTGTGTGAGTGAAACCTGCCTCTGATTGGTCAGGGCTGTGACCAATCAGAGGCAGATCATTCAGCAGGCGGGGATTTTAAAGCCCCGCCGGCTGAATAGTGCCGAGAAGCAGTTCAGAAGAACTGACAGCGGCCGCGGCAGAACTCCGGCTGCAGCGGAAAGGTGAGTATACAATTTTTTTTTATTTTAACACATTTTAGGATGAACTGCAGGGAAGGGCTTATATATTTAAGCCCTTCCCGACAATTCAACCCGCGCACGCCGGCAGCCCATTGCTTTCAATGGAGCGGCTGTATTGCCGGCTCCATTGAATTCAATGGGCAAACATCGTTCTTCTCTGCCACAGCTGTTACAGCTGTGGCAGAGAAGAATGATTTGTCTTCTATATGTTCTCAATGGGGTCGGCGCTGCTGCCGCCGGCCCCATTGAGCGCATATAGAGAAGAGAACAGGAATCGCAGATCGCAGATAGGTGCGATCTGCGATTTCTGTTCTATAATTTATCGGACGAGCGCATAAAAAGCGCTCATGTGTCCGATACCATTGCAAAGCAATGGTTTTATAAAATCGCCGGACGCATGCGCATGCGCAAATCGCGGCTAAAAACGCCCATCTGACTAAGGCCTGAAACTCACAATAGGCAACAAATCTTGGCCTGAATATAAAATTATATTATGATGACCTTCCAGTACCTACACCAAGGGATGTAAATATTGATCTCTGGGCATGGATTTTTTTAAAGTGATTTTTCCAAGGTAATAAGGTTACGAATCACTGGCTTATATGATGTATGTTATGTTTTAAGACATAATGACTAATGTGTTTCAGTTTGCTTGTTGTGGTGCCAAAGCTATTAGCAGAAGCAGACTGGCCTACCAGGGGACTAGGGAATGCCCTGATGGGTCCTCTTCCTATTTTAATTCTTAACTGAATTACCTCTCCTTGGGTCTCTATCAGCATTGAAAACACTGAACTAGCAGAACATGAAACAGGAATGGAGACCCTACCCACTAACTCCAAGCCTTCTGCGGAGCAAGCTGACTCTTTCTGCTTTCCCTGCTTGGAACCCCAGGTTTACATTATTTTCACTGTACTGAATGTTATACAAGTTCTGCATCTCCATTCCTTTCTGTTTTTCAGGTCCCCGCAGTCAGAGCTAATTTGGCTGTTGTAACTTGATAAATAAGTTGGCCCTCAGATAAGAGAGGCAAGTGGTAGAAGTCTGTATACAGTGCCGACAACAGAAGAAAATGCAGTCCTGTCCTCTGCTCATCCCTCTAGTTTTCCTACTGCACAACATCCAGACTTCGGTTTTCTGATTGAGAGATATATATATATATATATATATATATATATATATATATATATATATATATGTACATGTGCGTGTGTACTGTTTTTATCTGTAGGCGTGTAATATATAAATATATGTATGTAATGTGCGCATTATGTGAATATTATAATATAATGAGGGATGTATATGTTTGTACTTCTTGATACATATGTATGTGCATATATGCATCTAATATGTGCAATAATATATGTGTGCGAGTATACAGATGTAGCATTGGTTAAAGTAATCACTGTCACACGCTACCCTATTTTGTAGAGCATCACTAACTTTGTATTAGGATGGCCTAAAACATAGAGCATGGAGCACTCTGCAATCAATGGAAGCTTAACTAATTTCTTTTATACTTCTTTGTGCTACTCCCATACCTGTCAGTAACAATCTCCACCTGAACATACATGATTGTTTCTGCAATAATAACTTAATGCAGATAAATGAGTGAAAGATTAATATGACTGAGACTATATAAGTATAACCTTTTAAGCATTTAGTGAAAGGTTGACTTAGCAAAATACCATCCTAGAAACCAATAAAGCAAAATCTCCTATGGGAAGGTAACATAATCATGTTCATAAGCTAATATTTTCCTCTTTCACAGTGATGTTCAGCTGTTAAAATATACCTTTATATAGAAATTTACTATGGAAACAACTATTAATTACTTGCATGCGTCATTTTTATTGACGTGTATTGAAAGAAAGGAACATACATGAATTGCTCTATTTTTACTGATATAATTTTTCAGGATTTGGACATTTCATAATGGCCATTTTTCAACTGCTTCATTTTAAAGACTTATTATTGGTAATATTCCTAATAGCAGCAGAGTAGTATTATTATTTCCATTATTGACTCATAATACATAAGAAACATGTTTGTCAGTTCATGACGCTTGCATCTTCCATTCGCCGCTCAAACACACAGCAATATAAGGCACTGAGTAATAGAAAATAAACAAGAGTTCAGCACTCTTCATGGGCAACTTACTGTTACAGATTTATTTTGGGATAGCAAATAAAATCATCTTTTTTACTGCCACGTTTCGAACCAAAGTTCTTAGCCATGTTGGTTAAAACAGATGGTTTTACTAGTTAGTGCTCAGAAAAAAGTTGCACGTCCAAGCAGAGTGCTGGTTTCTGGTTTGGACGGAATCATAAAAGCCTAAGTAGCAGTAGCTACAGTTGTATCAATCATGCTGTTACAATGGAATAATAATATTTATTTACTCTTGCTATTATGGTGCTTGTGATAACAATTAGGGGCTCCCCATCAAGGAGCTGGGTCTGGTCAACCAGGAGAATAGTACCTTGAGTTCGTTTCTCCATTCATGCTTCTTCTGCAACTACTATGAATATTTGATTCATTCCCTTTTTTGCTTGTAAATGCCAGCCCTGCAACAGTTCTCGGGACTCAACAGCAAAAGGGGTGGAACCAATCTGGGCTGAGCCTATAATCTTTATGATCATCAAAGACACCATATACACCTCTGCTATTGTAAATACGAACATGGCAACAGTAGCTCTATTTTGTTCCGTTCAGTGTGGTCATCAAAGAGCATCAAACACTTTGAAGCAGTCAACGAAATCAGATGAAAGATTATATGTGGGAATGTAAAGTTAGTATTGGTAAAGGATTGCAATATCAGAACAAAAGGATAAGTACCTATAAGTGGTTCTGATAGACACAGGAGCCTGTAACAATGGTGCCACTTGTCTCCGGATAGTAGACAATGAAACAGTTGGGGCTGCTCATGCTTGCGAGACAATCATTCAGTCCTCTTTACTGGTGGTCCTGAGATCGGTTGCCTTATTTCTGTGCCCTTGCTTATCCAATGGTCCCAAAACCTCCTAACACTCTGTTTAGAATGGACCAGGTAACAGGCAATTTGTCGATATGACTATACAGCTTCATGCATTCAAATAATGTGCCCCCTCTCAAACTCTTTTAACTGGGTAAAGTCTCTTCAACTGCTTCGCATAGGCATGTCTAGTAGTCAACAAGCTCTATACAAGCAGAAAAACAGGTCCATTCACAGGGTAGAACCACTTATGGGCCTCATAAAGCAAGACCATTTATATAATCACACCACAACTCTAGTCATTTGCATATCTACATAAGATGTAACTGCGTGCCAAGTTCTGCAGCAACAACCAATCCTTCTAGGTTGATTGTTATGATAAATAGCATATATATATATATATATATATATATATATATTCTTTTTATTAACAATGGCAGACACTGAAGTGTTAAGGAAACTGTAGTTTTGGAAGTGTATATGATTTTTGCCTTCTGAGCTTCAAGTTTAAGCAAAGGGATATAAACTGTTTGAAGCTAGATACCAACTGGATTCACTTTTATCTAAAGTACTTATACTTAGTTGTGCTTCAATGAATATAATTACTGAAAGTTTAAGGAACAGACCAACTGTAAAATAAAATTGTGAGGTTTGTTGGAAAAATTCACATACCGTATAATGCCATGGCTATTTGTAGGCTTAGGCATTTTTCCTACTTCAAAAGTTTAAAAATTCTCAATATTAAAATAAACACATATGATAGTGTAATGATACAAGGTAATGTAACATAACTAAAATATCATTATATAATATAGAATGTATGCTTAAGAAATTCCACTATAAGATGGTCTAGCGGACAGTAAATGTCTTTAGATTATCCAGAAAATAACCTTGTTCTGCACTGAAATCTCATTGGACAAGGTGAATTTGAAAACTCTTGAAAAAAAACCCATAAAATGATATCATGCTAAAAGGGATAAAAGTATCCACATTTTAAAAGCTGTTTCTAGTGAAAAGATAATGTCAGATATGAACTGGCATCTATAATCATGTAGCATTATTCCTTATCAGCTATCACATGGGAAGTGTTTTCAAAGCATTGTGACGAGAATGACTACTGTCAGAAACACTATGCTAAAATGGCTATGCGCTACTGAAAGTGCAAAATTACATATTTCCTTAAAAATAGTAAAGAAAAAGTATCTGAAAGGAAACATTTACAGCATTTTTATGGCAAGTAACGTGAAAGAACTTTAGGATCTGAATCTGTAATACCTGGGTGATTATCATAACAGGTGCATTTCATAAAAACAATATTCATAAAAGCATGCCATTTGGAAAGCAATAAAACAAGCAAAAGGAGGAACTGATTCCAGAGTACTAAGATACCATTTTAACCCCTTAAGCGTGAAACAAAATACAAAGAAATGAAAAATGTCAAAAAAAATGGTGATGCTCTCATTACATATAATAGTATTTATATTAATGTAGCTAGAGTTCTCCCCAGTCATACTTGTATAATTATACACATCTTTTAATCAGATTACATTACCCACATGATACCAAATTGCACTGGATCTTTTTAAGACTATTGTTTCGTATCCGGCAAAATGCAACTGCATGAGGACAAAACGTAGTCCATCTTCATTATAGGAAGGATTTCTTTATTGTAATAGTGGCTAAAGTTTGCACTAGCTCCATGTACAAATGCTACAGAACACATAAAATATACATTATATCTAATGTTATTAATAGCTAGAATTAATATATAATTATCCATGTGAGGTCAGGAAAGAATTAAGCAATTATGCAAATTGGCTGTAATCGCCAAGAATATTTAGCTTTTTCTTCACTCAGAATAAACACCCCTCTAATATGAACCTCAGATCCTCATCTCCAGGACTTCTCTAGAGCAGCACCGATCCTCTGGAATGTTCTACCCCAAAACATCTGGACAATCCCCTACGCCTGGAACTTCAGACGCACCTTAAAGATGCAGCTCTTTATAGAGGCATTCCAAACCTCCTGATCTAGTCTCTCATCCCCAGAATATGCCCCCTGTGTATCATGTACACCTCCTGTACTACCCCCACCCGCTTGTATCCCAAAATATATATCACATGTTATCATCACATTGCTGTGTTCCCCCTCCCCCGGATCCATATTACGGACGTGTTACCATACGATTGTCTAAAACCAGCCTAAAGGCTCAGTCACACGGGCACATCGGCGCCCGTGTTACTGCAGCCAGCAGACGGCCGTACCTGAAGACGGCCGTCTCTCTGCAGCGCCGGGAGGAAGAACATGTGACCGGCTTCATTGCCGGTCATGTGTTGTTTCATCAGCACTGGAGAGAGATGGCCGTCTTCAGGTACAGCTGTCTTCTGTCAGTCACACGGGCACATCGGCGCCAGTGTACGGGTGCCGATGCGCCCGTGTGACTGAGCCCTAATACTGTATCTTCCTATGTTGCAGATTGGCTTCTTATAGTCTTGTCCCTGCTGTTAACATCTGTTATGCATCTTGATGGATTTAAAAGTCATCCCACTATAAAACTATCAGAAATAAATACCTAAATATAGTGCTTAAAAGAACATAAAGTACTGCATTATTTTCTTACATCTTACTTAAATGTATGTCAATAAAGTATATGCTAAAACAAAGAGTTACAGAAAGTAAACACTGTAATTTAACACAAATATGTTCTCTATGTTAATCCCAATAACACTCATTATATAATCAGAACCATCTCAGGCCACGAGGAGAATGAGCCATACTTTTATATTCCGAGCTGTGCAAATCTAAGAAATGCTATGAAAGATGACATTTTACACTCAGCAGGCAAAATCTTCTTAACTTGAAGCTCAGCACTACACATTAAACCAATAATATATTTTCTTTTTAAATCCAAGTGGAGCAATATAACAGGTTTCCATTTTTAGCTTGCAAAACAGATAGTCAAATGAGAACCAGCAGGGATGTGGTAAATAGAGCAATATGAAATATGCGCTAGCTAACTATTCCATGGTTCCAGCCATGATTTCCAAGAGGTGCTTTCCAAAGACATGCTGTAGCAACTAAGGAGAGCGTGATCATTTAAAAATGGAAACTGTTGGCTCTAGCAATGCATACATTATAGGAAATGTATCTATTAGGAAAATTCCACTTTAAAGCGTTAATTATAAATTGAATAGCATGCAAAACAGAAGCCATTGTCTATTGTTAGTTATGTATTATATATAAAAGCCAAGGTATTTATATAATTTTTTTTTCTGTGTAGCTTAAATCATTATTATTACTATTCTTTCTTTTAAAAGCTTGTTCTGTAAGGCTTCCGTCACCGTTTTGTTTTTTTCTGGCAGCCTTCGAGCTTGTAAAGAGAAAGACCATGAATTTCATGTATTTTTTACAAGCTTCTTTTCCAGTGGCACTTTTATTTAATACAGACATGCATCTTGTTTCCGAGATTTTTTTCTATGGAGAAATCTATGAGAAAGTGTGTGAAAAAAAATCCTTACTAGAGCATCTTGGAAAAAAGAAGGTATGGACACAAAAAAATGTACCAAAGTTAGGAAAAATGTCCAAAAAAAGAGTTTGTAGTGTGTTTCACAACTTTGTACTCTATTGGCCATGCATGTAGCATATCAACGTATTGTTTATGGATAGAGATGAGCGAATATACTCGTTTTGAGTAATTACTCGATCGAGCACCACAATTTTCGAGTACTTCCGTACTCGGGTGAAAAGATTCGGGGGCGCAGGGGGGCGGGGGGAGGCGTGGCGGAGCAGGGGGTAGCAGTGGGGAACAGGGGGGAGCCCTCTCTCTCTCCCTCTCCTCCCCCCCACTCCCCGCTGCAATCCCCCACTCACCCACGGTGCCCCCCGAATCTTTTCACCCGAGTATGGAAGTACTCGAAAATCATGGGGCTCGGGCAAAAAAGGGGCGTGGCCGAGTAGGTTTGCTCATCTCTATTTATGGCTTAAAAAAACAGATAAAAACGACCAGAAAAAAATTGTCGCCTCTCCTAAAAATGATATGTGCGAAGCCACCTTTTCGGAGTTTCTGGTCTCAGACGAGTCAGTAAGCAGACATGTTGTTGAACATAAGATGGCAATTTATACTGTTTCAGTATACAGATGATACCCGCTTAAGTAAAAAAGAAGAAGAGCAAAATCAGCAAAATTGTTTACAAAGACAGGGAGGAGGATAGCTGAACAGTACATAGAGTACAACAGTACATAGAGTACATAGAGAACAAGCAAGATTTTTAAGTCAAGAAGATTAACTCAAAGTACACTTTTACTCATTTCAATAATTGAGCCTTTAGAGTAAATAAACAAGATGCAGTTGACTAGCAAACATTTTATTTTCAAAATTCTATTCACCTTTTCATTATTATTTTAAGGTGGAAATTACCTTTAATTTGTGTTTAGCGTCATTCTGTAATGTCTGAGTTTAAAAATGACTACACTCTGAAAGCACCCGGAGCCATATTAGTCAATATACCAATTCACACATCATTTTTTTACACATTCAAGTCAAATGGTTATGCAATGAAAAGTCAATGGTTATGCAATGCAAAATTGACAATTCTACCTGTATTTCGCTGGTCTGTTGCTAAGAGATACTGAAAAAGTATTTTGGGACCTGTATAAAGTTTTTTTGCAGATGTGACCAATCACACGCAGCTCTCAACTGTGATTCAATGAATGGCTAAGCATTGCGCTCAGCCAATCAGACAAAGCCCTTTCAGCAGGTGGGGATTTTAAATCCCTGCCTGCTGAAAGAGCTTCAGAGCAGTGCAGGGAGACAAGCAGCCAGACAGTCCAAACACCAACAGCGGCAGAGAGGTGAGTACATTTTTTTTTCTTTTTTACACATGGAAGGGATGATTTTCAGGGAAAGGCTAATATATTAAAATCACTGCAGGGGTTGCCGGCAGCCCATTGCTTTCAATTGGGCTGCTGGCAGCAGCGGCAGCCCCATTAAAAGCAATGGAAGAACATTGCGATCCTCTGCCACAGCTGTGGCAGGGCATTCATTACTCCCCGCAAGGAGTCCTCTTGTCACTGAACACTGTGACAGTGCTGTCACAGTGTTCAGTGACAAGGGAACTCCCTGTGGCGAATATTTACACGCACCACGCACCTGTGCGGTGCACGCATGTCCTATACTTTGCAGGTGCGCGCGCTTGCACTCTTATAAGAAACAGACATGTGAACACATCATAGGAAAGCACAGGGTTCAAGCAGACACGCAGTTTTCTGTGCACCAACATAAGCACATAAACACGCTCGTCTGAATGAGGCCTCACTAATATTTGCCCGATGCAAATCCTCTTTAACTGACACATTTCTAAAAATCCTATTTAACTGAAAGTTAAATTTTACAGTTTATCTTTCATATGGAAACTGCAGTCAAAAAAATTCCCCAAAAGGAGCACCCAAGCGTATGTTCTCAAGATATACTAAAGATAACAATAAAAGGTTTCATCTGGATCTTCTCATTGACACAGAAATGTTCAGCATTCTCTGCTATTAAACACAAGTAAAAGTTACAGTCAGAAAATCCATCCAAACCTACAATCTTGTCATCATACTTGTTAGACAAATATTAGGTTATATGACACCTGTGCTGTTATATTTCTGCGAGGGAATACATGTTTTAGCTCTATCAGCCTTTCATTACCGTGCTGCATATTTTTTATGTAAAAGACACACAATGACATAATAAAATTAGGTGGTTGAAGGTAATTTTCTATTTCCGCCATCTATGCATCGTGTCTGCTCATAATTAGAAACACTATAAACAGCAGGAGCTACCAATTGCTCTGCTGCATTTATTTTCCTATGCTTCATTAGCTATGCAGCACTGTGGCTCAGACAAGCTAGTGCAACTGGCATGAAGGAAATCATACACAGTGTAATGGACTGGCACACATCCAAACTGCTAATCTACCATGTGATTGATATGACTTCAGCCTCCTATGAGGATGATATTTTAACATCTTTTCAATACCTCTAGAGTTATTACGATTCAGCTTAGGTTGTTGAGATATAACGGTTTAAGGTATAAATCAGATTATACATGAAGATATTTTCAGCAGGTGGAAGGAAAATCTAAAAATCAAGGCTAATAGAGTGAAGGTTTATGATCCTAAACTTATGTGTCACTTGTACTGTCTAATGTCACATTTGTTTCGAAATAGAAAATGTAGTGTTGGCACGGACACGTAGGCAGATATAGTCGAGGCATGAACGTGTTGGGCGCAGTTGGACTAAGCCACCCATACTACAGAACGCAAGAACATGAGAGAGTTTTTGAATATTCAAACAGCGGGGAACAGTTAGATTTTTTCAAGCACTCACATGTTTGTGTTAGAATGGAGGTCCGTAGAACATTGACCACATGTGATTGACTAACAAATATGAGGAAAAGTAGACCTACCATCAGATATCTATGAGATGTAATATTCCAGTGTGAGTGTTTCAGGGTAATGCCTGAATTTATTTTTACTCACATATATTATATTGTTTGCATATATGGTGTAAAAAAATTAACCAAATATCTTACCCATGTACATGGTATCTTCCAAGGAAATACTAAGAATGGTGTTAAATCTATAGTCTTATATATAATGCTACATTTTCACTGTGAGCTGCAAATGGACTGAATTTGTGTTCAATATAATCCAAATATATTATTTGTTGATTTTGATATTTTTTTCCTCTGCAGATTTTTTATTATAAAATATTTGAAAGATTGCTCAAATACAAAAAAAGGTTATAAATAGAGATGAGCAAACGTACTCGTCCGAGCTTGATACTCGTTCGAGTATTAGCGTGTTCGAGATGCTCGTTACTCGTAACGAGTACCACGCGATGTTCGAGTTACTTTCACTTTCCTCTCTGAGACGTTAGCGCGCTTTTCTGGCCAATTGAAAGACAGGGAAGGCATTACAACTTCCCCCTGCGACGTTCAAGCCCTATACCACCCCCCTGCAGTGAGTGGCTGGGGAGATCAGGTGTCACCCGAGTATAAAAATCGGCCCCTCCCGCGGCTCGCCTCAGATGCGTTGTGAGATAGCTGAGGGACAGTGCTATCGTGCTGGAGCTGCTGTAGGGAGAGTGTTAGGAGTTAGTGTAGGCTTCAAGAACCCCAACGGTCCTTCTTAGGGCCACATCTAACCGTGTGCAGTACTGTGGAGGGTGCTGTTAGCAGTGTTGCACTTTTTTTTTTTTTTGCTATATCGGCCGTGCAGAGCATTGCGCCCAGCAGTAATACTACAGGGACAGAAGTGGTGGTTAGGCAGGGAGAGTGTTAGGAGTTAATGTAGGCTTCAAGAACCCCAACGGTCCTTCTTAGGGCCACATCTAACCGTGTGCAGTAGTGTGGAGGCTGCTTTTAGCAGTGTTGCACATTTTTTTTTTTGGTATATCGGCCGTGCAGAGCATTGCGCCCTGCAGTAATACTCCAGGGATAGAATTGTGTAGGCAGGGCCAGAAGACATATTAGATTGAATATACACAGTGGTCCTTTTGAAAAAAAGATTTAAAAAAAATCTATTTGGCCTGCCTGTCACTCTGCTCAGTGTTCTGGGTCCGTGTCTGCTGGGGGTACTATTTCTCTAAATAAATACGCAGGCAGCTAAGTGTTACAGCAGGCTTGCGCCAAATTATTTCCTGTCGTTCCGTAAGCGAACTCAGCCTCCAACCACAGGCCAATAAGCGGCACATTTAATTACAGTGTTGTGTTTCTGCATTCCTGGTAATACATCATGCTGAGGGGTAGGGGTAGGCCTAGAGGACGTGGGCGCGGCCGAGGACGCGGAGGCCCTTGTCCGGGTGTGGGCACAGGCCGAGCTCCTGATCCAGGTGTATCGCAGCCGACTGCTGCGGGATTAGGAGAGAGGCACGTTTCTGGTGTCCCCACATTCATAGCACATTTAATGGGTCCACGCGGTAGACCTTTATTAGAAAATGAGCAGTGTGAGCAGGTCCTGTCGTGGATGGCAGAAAGTGCTTCCAGCAACCTATCGTCCACCCAGAGTTCTGCGCCGTCCACTGCTGCAACTCAGAATCCTCTGGCTGCTGCTCCTCCTTCCTCCCAGCCTCCTCACTCCATGAAAATGAGACATTCTGAGGAGCGGGCAGACTCCCAGGAACTGTTCTCGGGCCCCTGCTCAGATTGGGCAGCAGTGGTTCCTCTCCCACCAGAGGAGTTTATCGTCACTGATGCCCAACCATTGGAAAGTTCCCGGGGTCCGGGGGATGAGGCTGGGGACTTCCGGCAACTGTCTCATGACCTTTCAGTGGGTGAGGAGGCCGATGACGATGAGACACAGTTGTCTATCAGTGAGGTAGTAGTAAGGGCATTAAGTCCGAGGGAGGAGCGCACAGAGGATTCTGAGGAAGAGTAGCAGGACGATGAGGTGACTGACCCCACCTGGTTTGCTACGCCTACTGAGGACGGGTCTTCAGAGGGGGAGGCAAGGGCAGCAGCAGGGCAGGTTGCAAGACGCAGTGCGGTGTCCAGGGGTAGAGGCAGGGCCAGACCGAATAATCCACCAACTGTTTCCTAAAGCGCCCCCTCGTGCCATGCCACCCTGCAGAGGCCGAGGTGCTCAAAGGTCTGGCAGTTTTTCACTGAGAGTGCAGACGACCGACGATTAGTGGTGTGCAACCTTTGTCGCGCCAAGATCAGCCGGGGAGCCACCACCACCAGCCTCACCACCACCTGCATGCACAGACATATGATGGCCAAGCACCCCACAAGGTGGGACGAAGGCCGTTCACCGCCTCCGGTTTGCACCGCTGCCTCTCCCCCTGTCCCCCAACCTGCCGCTGAGATCCAACCCCGCTCTGAGGACACAGGCACTACCGTCTCCTGGCCTGCACCCACACCCTCACCTCCGCTGTCCTCGGCCCCATCCACCAATGTCTCTCAGCGCAACGTCCAGCCGTCGCTAGCGCAAGTGTTTGAGCGCAAGCGCAAGTACGCCGCCACGCACCCGCACGCTCAAGCGTTAAACGTGCACGTAGCCAAATTTATCGGCCTGGAGATGCTGCCGTATAGGGTTGTGGAAACGGAGTCCTTCAAAAGTATGATGGCGGCGGCGGCCCCGCGCTACTCAGTTCCCAGTCGCCACTATTTTTCCCGATGTGCCGTCCCAGCCCTGCACGACCACGTCTCCCGCAACATTGTACGTGCCCTCACCAACGCGGTTACTGCCAAGGTCCACTTAACAACGGACACGTGGACAAGCACAGGCGGACAGGGCCACTATATCTCCCTGACGGCACATTGGGTGAATTTAGTGGAGGCTGGGACAGAGTCAGAGCCTGGGACCGCTCACGTCCTTCCCACCCCCAGAATTGCGGGCCACAGCTCGGTGGTGGTATCTGCGGCGGTATATGCTTCCTCCACTAAAGCACCCTCCTCCTCCTCCTTCTCCTCCAACGCAACCTCTGTCTCGCAATCAAGATGTGTCAGCAGCAGCACGACGCCAGCAGTCGGTGTCGCGCTTCGTGGCAGCACAGCGGTGGGCAAGCGTTAGCAGGCCATGCTGAAACTACTCAGCTTAGGAGATAGGAGGCACACGGCCCACGAACTGCTGCAGGGTCTGACAGAGCAGACCGACCGCTGGCTTGCGCCGCTGAGCCTCCAACTGGGCATGGTCGTGTGTGACAACGGCCGTAACCTGGTGGCGGCTCTGCAGCTCGGCAGCCTCACGCACGTGCCATGCCTGGCCCACGTCTTTAATTTGGTGGTTCAGCGCTTTCTGAAAAGCTACCCACGCTTGTCAGACCTGCTCGGAAAGGTGCGCCGGCTCTGCGCACATTTCCGCAAGTCCCACACGGACGCTGCCACCCTGCGCACCCTGCAACATCGGTTTAATCTGCCAGTGCACCGACTGCTGTGCGACGTGCCCACACGGTGGAACTCTACGCTCCACATGTTGGCCAGGCTCTATGAGCAGCGTAGAGCTATAGTGGAATACCAACTCCAACATGGGCGGCGCAGTGGGAGTCAGCCTCCTCAATTATTTTCAGAAGAGTGGGCCTGGTTGGCAGACATCTGCCAGGTCCTTCGAAACTTTGAGGAGTCTACCCAGGTGGTGAGCGGCGATGCTGCAATCATTAGCGTCACCATTCCTCTAGTATGCCTCTTGAGAAGTTCCCTGCAAACCATAAAGGCAGACGCTTTGCACTCGGAAACAGAGCCGGGAGAAGACAGTATGTCGCTGGATAGTCAGAGCACCCTCCTGTCTATATCTCAGCGCGGTAAGGAGGAGGAGGAGGAGGAGGAAGATGCGGAGGAGGGGGAAGACACAGCTTGGCCCACTGGTGAGGGTACACATGCTGCTGGCCTGTCATCCTTTCAGCGTGTATGGCCTGAGGAGGAGGAGGAGGAGGAGGAGGAGGAGGAGGAGGAGGAGGAGGATCCTGAAAGTGATCTTCCGAGTGAGGACAGCCATGTGTTGCGTACAGGTACCCTGGCACACATGGCTGACTTCATGTTAGGATGCCTTTCTCGTGACCCTCGCGTTACACGCATTCTGGCCACTACGGATTACTGGGTGTACACACTGCTCGACCCACGGCATAAGGAGAACCTTTCCACTCTCATACCCGAAGAGGAAAGGGGTTCGAGAGTGTTGCTATACCACATGACCCTGGCGGACAAACTGATGGTAAAATTCCCATACGACAGCACTAGTAGCCGAAGGCGCAGTTCCGAGGGCCAGGTAGCAGGGGAGGCGCGGAGATCAGGCAGCATGTACAGCTCAGGCAGGCCAACACTCTTTAAGGCCCTTGACAGCTTTATGGCTCCCCAGCAAGACTGTGTCACTGCTCCCCAGTCACGGCTGAGTCGGTGGGAGCACTGTAAAAGGATGGTGAGGGAGTACGTAGCCGATCGCACGACCGTCCTCCGTGACGCCTCTGCCCCCTACAACTACTGGGTGTTGAAGCTGGACACGTGGCCTGAACTCGCGCTGTATGCCCTGGAGGTGCTTGCTTGTCCTGCGGCTAGCGTCTTGTCAGAGAGGGTGTTTAGTGCGGCTGGGGGAATCATCACAGATAAGCGTACCCGCCTGTCAACCGACAGTGCCGACAGGCTAACACTCATCAAGATGAACAAAGCCTGGATTTCCCCAGACTTCTCTTCTCCACCAGCGGACAGCAGCGATACCTAAGCAATAGGTAGGCTGCACCCGCGGATGGAAGCATCGTTCTGTATCCCCTTCAAAAACGGGGACCTTTTCGCTTCATCAATCTGTGTATAATATTCCTCCTCCTCCTCCTGCTCCTCCTCCTGAAACCTCACATAATCACGCCGAACGGGCAATTTTTCTTAGGCCCACAAGGCTCAGTCATATAATTTTTCTAAACAATTTTTATACGTTTCAATGCTCATTAAAGCGTTGAAACTTTCACCTCCACCAATTTTTATTTTAACTGGGCTGCCTCCTGGCCTAGTTACCAATTAAGCCACATTAACCAAAGCGATTAATGGGTTTCACCTGCCCTCTTGGTTGGCCATGGCCAATTTTTCGGATGTACATTAGTACTGTTGATACAGCAATTTTTGTGGGCCCTCGCCTACAGTGTAATCAAATGAATTTTTAGCCCACCTGCATTACAGCTGACGTTACATCCGCTGTGTTGGGCAATGCAATGGGATATTTTTATGTACCACCGGTGGGTTCCAGGGAGCCACCCATGCTGTGGGTCCACAGGGAGTTGTAAATGCATCTGTTTCCACTTCTAAAGAACCCCAGTCTGACTGGGGCATGCAGTGTGGGCCGAAGCCCACCTGCATTAAACATGACATTACTACCTCAGCTGTGATGGGCACTGCAATGGGATATATTTATGTACCGCCGGTGGGTTCCAGGGAGCCACCCATGCTGTGGGTCCACAGGGAGTTGTAAATGCATCTGTTTCCACTTCTAAAGAACCCCAGTCTGACTGGGGCATGCAGTATGGGCCGAAGCCCACCTGCATTAAACATGACATTACTACCTCAGCTGTGTTGGGCACTGCAATGGGATATATTTATGTACCGCCGGTGGCTTCCTGGCACCCACCCATGCTGTGGGTCCACAGGGAGTTGTAAATGCATCTGTTTCCACTTCTAAAGAACCCCAATCTGACTGGGGCATGCAGTGTGGGCCGAAGCCGACCTGCATTAAACATGACATTACTACCTCAGCTGTGATGGGCAATGCAATGGGATATTTTTATGTACCGCCGGTGGGTTCCAGGGAGCCACCCATGCTGTGGGTGCACACTGAATTCCCATTGCGGAGTTGTACCTGCCTGTGACTATTTATAAAAAACCGCAGTCTGACTGGGGCGTGCAGACACCTTGACAGAATGAATAGTGTGTGGCACATAGGTTCCCCATTGCTATGCCCACGTGTGCAGCTCCAGATGGAGGTGGCACAGGATTGGATTTCTCATTGCTTCTGTACAGCATTGTGGGCTATCGCCCCGCCCCTTTTAAAGAGGGTCGCTGCCTAGCCGTGCCAACCCTCTGCAGTGTGTGCCTGCTTTTCCTGTGGCAGACGCACTTATAAATAGACATGAGGGTGGCGTGGCATGAGGGCAGCTGAAGGCTGGGCAGGGATAGTTTGGTGTGCGCTGTGGACACTGGGTCGTGGGGGGGGGGGGGGAATTGGCAGCATGTAACCCAGGAGAAATGGCAGCGGAGTGTCATGCAGGCAGTGATTGTGCTTTGTTGGAGGTAGTGTGGTGCTTAGCTAAGGTATGCATTGCTAATGAGGGCTTTTCAGATGTTAAAGTTGTTGGGGGGGGGCCCACTCTTGCTGCTATTGTGGCTTAATAGTGGGACCTGTGAACTTCATATGCAGCCCAACATGTAGCCCCTCGCCTGCCCTATCCGTTTCTGTGTCGTTCCCATCACTTTCTTGAATTGCCCCGATTTTCACAAATGAAAACCTTAGCGAGCATCGGCGATATACAAAAATGCTCGAGTCGCCCATTGACTTCAATGGGGTTCGTTACTCGAAACGAACCCTCGAGCATCGCGAAAAATTCGTCTCGAGTAACGAGCACCCGAGCATTTTGGTGCTCGCTAGAGATGAGCGAACACGTTCGGCCCCGCCCCTTTTTCGCCCGAACACCGAACCTTGCGAACACTTCAGTGTTCGGGCGAAAAAGTTCGGGGGCCGCCGTGCCAGCGCGGGGGGGTGCAGCGGGGAGTGGGGGGGAGAGGGAGAGAGAGAGGGCTCCCCCCTGTTCCCCGCTACTGCCGCCCGCGCCGCCGCGCATCTCCCCGCCCCCCGGCGGCACCCGGACACTTACGCGCGAACACTGCAGTGTTCGGCAAAGCGGGTGTCCGGGTGCGGATGTGTCCGTAACGGACACGTTCGCTCATCTCTAGTGCTCGCTCATCTCAAGTTATAAATTTAGTCAGGTCTCTCAGAATATGCTATTCTTTAACATTACAAAAGCTTAAAGGGGTATTCTAGTTAGTGGATGAAATTACAAGTTCTCACTCATCCATTGGATTGGGAAAAACTGGTAGATCAGTGAGTGTCTGACTGCTAGGCTCTCCAGCAATCCTAAGAACAGGGAATACCCCCTATCTCACAATGCCGGATTGCTTCTGCCTATTTTCCTAACATAGCAGTGAATGGGCCGCTGGTCACGCATGGACAGCTGCGGCTCCATTCATTTCAGTGGAGTAGACAGATAGCCGAGAACTATACTTGGCTGTTTTTGTCAGTTCAATTCAAATGAATGAAATAACCGAGCACGTTGTACTTAGCTATCGCTAACTGCCGCATTGAAATAATGGAGCCATGGCTCAGCATGTGTGGTACTGCTCCATTCATTGCAATCCGGCTGACGAAAATAGCAAACAGCGCTCAACTATCTGCCTGTCCCACTGAAATGGATGCAGTCACAGCCACGCATAGGCGACCAGCTGTCCATTCACAGAAACGTTGGAAAAATTGGCAAAAGGAATCCTGCATTGCAAAATGGGGAGGTACTGACCCCTCTTTCCCAGGATAAGTCCCAGTGGTCAGACCCCCACTGATGTATAAGTTTTTAATTTTCATCCACTAACCCCTTTAATGGGGATATCTATAAAACAATTTTTTATACCATATTAAGGCTAATAGAGGGAATCTTCTGTTTAGGATCCTCAATTCTGGAGCAGAAGGGAGAGTAATTAGAAAGGGCATCTCTCCCACTGGAAAACTTCCCCTGCATTAAATTGACAATGGATTGATTTGAATGGGCAGTATGTGATGCTTCATGATAAATTGACAATTATTGCCAGGTTTCTCCACAGATTACAGCTGATTGTTGGAGGTCCCAATGGGGGATGCTTTGTAATCTTTTCAACTTAAGGAAATCCTTCTTATTAGTAGGAAATGTGCAAAATGGAGAGTTGCTTTAAAAGGAACCGATCAGCAGTTTTTGGCATATAAAACCATCTTTAGCAACAGAAAACTAAAGTAAAGCAATTTCTAAGACTTATTTTGGTATGGTTCCTAAAGAAAGCATACCTTGAAAAATAGCACTTCCCTGCGCTGCATGCTAATGAATGCCAACCAGTCTGGTGGGCGGGCCGGACTGCTTCTGTTGCCCAGAGTTTGTCACATAAACTGACCCCTTTCTGCCTGTATGACATGGGTGACATAGGAGACAACACCCACAAGGTAATCTAAATCTCATGTATATGCCAGGAGATTAGGGACCAGCACTTGTGCAGATGAATGCGCCAAATTTCCCCACAAAATGGCCAAATGCTCTGTGCATGCACTGATACATGATCTCCCAGTGAATGCAAGAGATTTCGATTAACTTTTGGATTAATGCATTTATTGATTACTCCTAAATACTGCCAATGAGATTCTAGATGCAACAACACATTTTAGAAAATAATATGCAGTTATGACACTAAATTTAAAGGTAGGTATATGCTATAAAGAAAGAACACTAAGAAGACAATTTGCAGAACTTATCATTGCCCCGCCACTTGTCACATTCATTGTCTTTCTCATATTCAGTATATTTGAATAATTAGTTATGGCAATAAAGGTTTCATGAAGCATGTGGTGGGTAAATCTCTGATAAAATGATTAAATTCATCAAAGGTACCTTAAGGGCACTATTTATGTGGCCCAGTTAAATGGTTGTTCCTATCTTGTAATCTGAAGGCATACCACTAGGATATCAGTGAGCATCTGACCATTGGGATCCTCACCAATCCTGAGAAAGAAGGGGCTTTAGCACTGATTTAGCTGTGTGGCTTCTTTGCGGGTTTTACTTGCACAGAAAGCTTTTTGTATTGTGAAGAAACTCAGTTTTGAGTGTGAGTAATGAAAGGCACTGTATACTAGTACTACCGTATTTCCCCCAAAATAAGGCAGTGTCTTATATTAATTTTTGTTCAAAAAGGTTTAACTTTTTTACATGTATCGCCGCCTGGACACTATTTAAATTGACTTTTTAAATTAACTGTTAGCAGGGCTTAATTTAGGAGTAGGGCTTATATTTCAAGCATCCTCAAAAAGCCTGAAAAATCATTTTGCATCCTCAAAAATTCTGGAAAATCATGCTATGTCTTATTTTCAGGGTATGTCTTATTTTCAGGGAAAGGGTAGTTTTAATAGTGAATGAACTGGATTTTAAATTTGAATAACAAAATAGAAAAGCAATACTGACTGTTTTTAAAACTGTAATTGGATGGATTCCCTTTATGTCCATCAAACTATGATAAATAGTAATTCTTAGTATGACACTGATGAGTTTCATTGCAAAACGAAATCTGCAAAATGTAGAATAAAACATCCCAGAGAATAACTGAGAATGACACAAAACATGTCTAGGAAACCCCTAAATGAAATGTAGTTATTTTGCTTTATTAGATAGTCTTCAAAAGTAAAATGATTAATCAAGTGTAAAAGTGTTTATCTACTAACAAAGTGTATGTTTTATTGTATGCCAAAACCAATAAAATCAATGAAATAACATAATGCAAATAACTAGCTACCAGACATGCCATTTAAAATTAGTGTTACAAGTCTGTTATGTTTTCCTTGGATTTGAAAGATTATTAAAACAAAGTCTTCCCTAAATCGGACAAGACCTTGGGTTAATTGGCAGGTATGTAGGAAGTGTTGAGGAAGATAATGGCAACATTAATTGACCTTTACATTTTCCGAGAAATACAGAGTGATACAACACATCTTAGACAGCTAACAAGACTTTAATCTATCTCAGACAATTTAAGAAGAGTTCTCTTTCTCATAAGCAGAAACATTGTATATTCAAATTGTTTAATCACAGTAGAGCATGTTCATAAAGAGCAAATCTTTGAGATGCATCATGTTATCTTGTGACAGCCAATACAGTTCACAGAGCATCAACTTGCCAATTAGCATCTGTACAAAAGGTTACTGTTATTTTAGAGGCTGTAAAGTTTAGAGCCATGGACTAAATTTCCTATTAAATGACATAATGTTGTCTACCACGTACAATGATTTTCACTCTAAATATTAAGTTAATAATAAAAGTTCAGTATGTTGGGAAAGGAACATTAAAATCGATGTATTTCCTAGTTAGATAGGAACCTCCTTGAAATGAGATAGTGATGGTAGATAAACTTTACTGCCTAAAACTGTACTATAGTGCTTTATGGATTGGCCCAGAGGTTAGTATTTAAGTATTTCAGATTGAGTTAAATAGGCACAGTCACTTCAATAAACTTTCCATAAATTAAAAGTACTGACAAAGATAAGAAACATTGTGTCACGTCATGGCCAGCACTCTGTCATTTCTCTGCCAGCACACTTTTGCTTCTGTGCGTTCTATCCTGTCTTGCTAGGGTTAATGTCTTTGATCCTGTCTAGTTAGGGTTTTTAGTCCTGCAACTGTTAGCTCTTCCTCTGGTTGGGAGTGTTGGTTATATTTCAGTGTTCCTGATCATGTAAGCTTGCTCAGTTCTCCTATCTGTTGTCTGACTCCTGTGTTCTGATTTTTCTACCGTGTTTCTATTTGTCTTCTGTGTTCTCGTCTTTTATTTATTGTCAGTTTCTATTTTTTCCTGGTTTACTGTACTCTGGTTCCCTCTGAGCTTAGACCTTTCCTCGTGGCAGTAGTGGGGTCGCCCCGTTCGGGACTAGTGCTCTGCTGTGAGGTGGGTTCTGTCGGAGGGGTTCAGACTGCCCCACTCTGACCTCTACCCCTTGTTTCTGTTTGCTCCTGTGTCTAGCCACCTGTGTAGCAAGCAAACACGGCAGTCCTGACTGCTTCAGTACCAAGTAGAGATGAGCGAGCATACTCGCTAAGGGCAATAGCTTGAGCGAGCATTGCCCTTAGTGAGTACCTGCCCGCTCGAGAGAAAAGGTTCGGGTGCCGGAGTGGGGGAGCGGTGAGTTGCGGCAGTCAGCAGGGGGGAGCGGGGGGAGAGAGGGAGAGACAGATGTCCCCTCCGTTCCTCCCCGCTCTCCCCCGCAGCTCCCTGCCCGCCGCCGGCAGCCGAACCTTTTCTCTCGAGTGGGCAGGTACTCGTTAAGGGCAATAGTCGCTCGAGCAATTGCCCTTAGCGAGTATGCTTGCTCATCACTAGTACCAAGTCATCTCAGGATTTTGTTAGCAGTCTAGGACAAATGTAACGCTTTGTAGTATATCTAATTGAAGAAAAATGCTTCTTGCTCCACTTATCAGACTTCCCTCCTCTTCTCTTCCCCCTTCCCCCTGCCTCCTGACCTTATGACCCACTCTCAATTTAGTGCTAAAATCCTTCTTGAGAGTGACAGAAACAAGGCAGATTATCAGCTCAGTGAGAGATCAAGTTAGAGCTCTGCAGCCCATAGATATCTATGGACAGTAAAGGGGAAAGAAGGAGCAACTGCAGTAAGAGAGAGACATACACACATAGATATGCTGCTGCTTTCAGTAATTTTTTTGTCCTACTCAAGTGCGTCATAATCTGTCAAGTATGTAGCTACATTGCTACATACTTGATATATTATTATATACATGATAGCTTATACTGAAAAGTCATCTAATACAACATATATGCTTCAAACATCACTTATTGACCAATTACTTATAGACTGAATGATTTACCCATTATAGTCACTAGTCATCCATGCAGCCTCCAAAAGTTGCATAAGATGCACTTCATTCTAGGGATTGGCTAAAAGGACCAACAATATTACGCTGATGGTCAGAACTGGGGTGAGGGATAGAAGGAATAGACAGCTGCCAAGGATGCCTTTAAAAATGGGGGACAAAATTTATGGAATAAGAAAAAAAAACACCTTTTAAAAGTTGTTTGAACAATTAATTGGATTCTGTATGCAAGCTGCTGATCATGCTGTTGGTACCAGACAATATTGTGCTGTAGTGCATTTAGAGAGAGAACAATATCTATCATACAGCAATGGATTTTTACTGTGCTCAAAGGGCCTACTATAACCCAAGGATGGGGTGGAGTATTCCTGCCACAGTTTTTTAATGCAGTTAAATATTGTTTATGGATTAGCGTTTTGAGTGATGGTGGAAGGGATTCTATTTTACTCACCCATTTATGTATACACGCATCTACCTAGAATATTCCCAAAGTATATGAGGATGTTCTAGCTTGTCTTATTGTCCTTGTAGGTTAACCATACAGAATGGCCAATATAAAATCTCTTTTGACATATTGGTCGCAAAGTTAAAATTTTGACAAGTCAATACCAACTTACTACTGTCCCTCCCTGAAAATAAGCCCTACTCCGATAATAAGCAACCCCTGAAAATAAGCCCTAGCTACAATACATAAAAAAGCAATACCCACCTAGCATGTGGGGTCCAGGTCCCTTATACTAAGCTGCAGTGCTCTGGCAGTCTTACGGGTAGTCCTCGGTGCTGAGAGAGCATTCTCTTCCTGGTAACGTGGTTTGAATACCCCACCTCCAGCAAGCTATTGCTGTGATTGGTTAAGGAACACTGCCTCAGCCAATCAGAGCTGGTGCTCAATGAACCATTCACAGCCATTCAATGATGTCTCTTTATATTAGGCAATCTTTATATGCGTGTTAAAATCTTTAAGCTCTAAACAATAGAAGTAGCACAAACAACTATAGAGCAACAAAATAAAGACTTCTGCATACAAATTCTGCTGTTCACAATCAGGATATTCATATTACAATTGAGCACTTCATTCAAATTGGGCATGCTACATAGATTAAACTATACAGCTGTCCACTTGTTCTTTATGGCATCAATTAGTAGCTCTCTGTTGAGCAGTGCAAGAAAAAAGCACCCTTCCAAAAGTTCTGTGTCACAGGTTATACTGGGAATCTAATATAACTCTAGAAATACATTTCTAGAATTTCGGCATGGATTCTGTTGATATTCAGCCAACAATTCAGTGAATGGGGTATTCTTTTATCCCATTGACACACTAAGAAAAATTACCACAGCATGCTCATTAATGCACTAAATTCCACGCTGAATTACAAAGGGCTTAATACATCTGCTAATGTTTGCCAATCTGTGGCAGATATCCACATTTTAACTGTGGATTTTTGCAGATTTTTTGGAAAATAAAGGCAAATGTGCACTGTATGAACATGACCTAAAGCTCCACACATCTGAAGTTGGGAAAAACGTAAACATTTTATTTGCAGATTGATGTTTACTAGTACAAATCCACTACTGGATATATGAAGCAAAATGCTACTCTATATCAGTAGAGGGGATAGACAAATTGTGAACGGTGATTTTTTTCTTCTCTTCAGCATAAACCCGTAAACTGCATTGCTATTTACAATCCATGTTCTAGGATGCTACCACCAATAATACAGTATAAAGACATTACAAACGATGATTCTGCCCCCAATTAAGTACATTTCTCAGGCAAAATCATCACTTTGAGCCTACTAGTAATGAAAATGACTAATAACTAGAGTTGAGCGAATGTACTCTGCCGAGCTTGATGCTCGTTCGAGTATTAGCGTACTTGATGGTGCTCATTACTCGAACGAGCATCATGCCGTGTTCGACCCTGCCCTAGTTTTTGGCTCCTTCCTGCTGTGACGTGCCTGTTTTGGCCCCTCCCCGCCGCGACGCAGCACACATGTCAATGGCAAATTTTTTGGCAGGGAGTAAGACAGAGAGGGAGAGAGAGAGAGAGAGAGAGAGAGAGAGAGAGAGAGAGAGAGAGAGAGAGAGAGAGAGAGAGAGAGAGAGAGAAAGCACACACAAACCAAGAAAAACAAAAGCTTGGCACCCGGCGTCCCACGTACAAAAATGCTCGAGTCTCCCATTGTAGTCAATGGGGCTTGTTACTCGAGTAGAGCTCTCGAATTTTACGTAAAGCTTGACTCGAATAACGCGGACTCGAGCACTTGGGTGCTCGCTCATCTCTACTAATAACCATTTTGGCCATTTTGACTGTCTCCTTTAGGCCAAAAATCTGAAATTGTACTATAATTTAAAAAAAAAATCCAAGGTTGCTAAAATGCCAAGCAGCAAACCCACCTGGACTTGTACTAGTTGGTGTCAGAGGTGTAGCAGGGAAGACATGGGACAACATCATCTTTGTCTGGCCATTTGTTATTTTTGTCTTAACAAGCCGTATTTATTTCTCGAAAGAAGTGAGTTGATAAAGAGGTTTAATTGTCTGTCAGCGAGCCTTATGGTGCAGTTTCTTCATTTACTTCAACCCTGAATCCTATTACTAGTTCAATTCTCTAGACTCCCCTCAATCTAAAAGCCGGGCTCTTAATTACTGCACTACTGGCAATGCAAGCAAATAAAGCTCATGCTTTTTCTAGTGCTCATTCTTATTCCATCTCTCCCGTTCCCTGTCTTCCTGACGAATCTAATAGACTATTGATTTTTCATCCTCCAAGAGATCAGGCTCTACTTTTGCCATTCAATCATGATATTAGCTATCTATTAACTTGAATTTCATGGCATGACAGCATGTTGACACTTCCAAAGCCGTTGATTCACCAAATCAACACAAAGGTATCACTTTCAATATTAAAGTTCTGTACAGTATGCTATTCTATGTTCTGACACATTATGCCAGGTAAACATTACATTGCCACACTTTTCCTATCACTTTCTAAGCACTTGCAATATATTGTAAATAGACAACTGGAGGAATGGTTACCCTGCATCAATATCCATGGCCCTTTTGACAGGGATCCATTGAACCATATCATTTGACATGGAGATGGAGGACTCTACAGTAGGTTTGTAGTAATTATAGGTTATCACAACACTGCCTGCCTAGTTTCTATCTAAAATGTGATCATGTATTGTATGCCTGTAAGACATGGACTAATGAACCACCATGTAGTGTATGCTGGTTAAAATATACTTTCCATGGTGACCCAGCTGACTTTTTGTACACATCACAATACATTGTTAACATGGACCTGACAATTTTGGTGTGAAAGTGCTAACATAAAGTTAGGCAACTTCTCAATGCAGTATTTTAGAACGTAAGTACAATAGGTGTATTTGGTATGCTGAACAGACTAACAGAACTTATTGGTAATGTTTCACATTATGGCATTGATCACTGATGGATAGAAGTTGAAGAGTTGTTTCTCAGTATATATTGAAACTAGAGTAAATCGAACTCTAAAGCTACATTTATGCAATGAAAATGATCTGAAGACTTTGGTTTGGATTTGTATCAAAATCTGCACCAAAACCATGTGAAAATCTACAAGTTTCTAGCAGATTTTAATACAAATTTTGGTGTAGATTTTAATACAGATTTCATTATCTCATTTGAAGCACAAAAACTAGCGGAGAAGATCTGCAACATAAATTGATATGCTGAAGATTAGAAATCCGCACTATATGCCAATTCTGCTCAGAGTTTTCCATGCTATGTGGATAAGATTTGTTCCAGCATTTAGGCTGCAAGTGAACATACTCTAATAAACTCTTATTGCTCTCAGTAAGAGAAAAATAATAATCTTGTTGGTATGTAACTTTTCAATGGCTAACCAAAAGGTATAACAAAATATATCTATATAATGCCAGAATGTACTCTTCTTTCCATACCCTAATGGTGGCTTCACATGGGCAAGAAAGTCGTGGAATTTTCGAGTGAAGCAAGAGTCAGTTAAAAAGCAGATTATGAAACCAATGAATTTCAATGGGTTCCTTCCCATTAACGATGTTTTTTCTGATATGATGTTGAAAGAACCAAAAATCGGGGCATGCTCTATCTTTCTGCGATGTGCAATTTTTTTTTTCATCTCCCATGTTTCCCTATGGAGGCTTCTTTTTATCGCATCGCAACACAATAAACTTGTGTTGCCATTAGAGATGAGCGAGCATACTCGCTAAGACAAGTAGGCAAGTAGTGCCTTATTCGAGTACCTGCCCGCTCGTCTCTAAAGATTCGGCTGCCGGCGCGGGTGAGAGCTGAGTTGCGGCGGTGAGCAGGGGGAGTGGGGGGGGGGGGGAGAGAGGGAGAGAGAGATCTCCCCTCCGTTCCTCCCAGCTCTCCCCCACCGCTCCCCACCCCCCGCCGGCAGCTGAATCTTTAGAGACGAGTGGGCAGGTACTTGAATAAGGCACTACTCGCTCGAATAGTTTGCCTTAGAGAATATGCTCGCTCATCTCTAGTTGCCATACAATGTGATTTTAACATTAGAAATTTCTATTGACTGTTACGATAAAAATTACATAATTTTATCACACAACTTTATCGCAGGCAGCAGCAATACGATGCAAGATTATTCTAAAAAAAGCATCCCTGGCACTCACAAATCACGGGAACAAAGATGCGATTTTGCCGCAATTTTCTTGTGGCAAAAGCGCAATTGCCCGTATGAAACTAGAATAAGAGTAATATAAATGTGGTTTTGTACTCTTGTTTCGTTGATCCACATGTTTTAATGTGATATAGTGGTAATGATTGCAGTTTTACTACTTCAACTAGGTGGCTGATTATCTGTAAAGAAGTATAGTATATCCACTGTGTAAGGTCTATATACAATAGTGTATCCTGCATGTTCATATACAGTAAAAAGAAAATAAATTTCCAAGAGCCTAAAACATGAGATAGCAAAATAAAATGTCAGCAGCATTGTTACTAATTCTGGCGCAGCTGCCATCTTGCCTTATTTTTCCCTGCTGATGGCCACAGAGTGCACTTTCTTTCTGTCCATGGCAAACGCTGTGCATTGACCTTCAACCACTCTCTCACTGCTGTGCAAAGAGTGCACTTGCATCTTAAAAGGCCTACAAGCATCCTGAAACCTGTTCCCCTCCAATAACTAAGCACCTAAGCATCAACTAGATGTATGTACCCTAAAATAGTACTATTAAAAGCTGCAGCTTGCCCTACAAAAATTGAGCTCTCTCTCAGCTGAATTGATGAAAAAATAAAAAGGTTCTAGATTAGAGATGAGCGAACGTGTTCGGCCCCGCCCCTTTTCGCCCGAACACCGAACTTTGCGAGGACTTCCGTGCTCGGGCGAAAAAAGTTCGGGGGTCGCCGTGGCAGCGCGGGGGGTGCGGCGGGGAGTGGGGGGGAGAGGGAGAGAGAGAGAGGGCTCCCCCTGTTCCCCGCTGCTGCCGCCCGCGCCGCCGCGCCTCTCCCCGCCCCCCGGCGCCCCCCGAATCTTTACGCGCGAACACTGAAGTCCTCGGAAAAGCCGGTGTCCGGGTGCGTAAGTACTCGTTAAGAACACGTTCGCTCATCTCTATTCTAGATCTTTGAGTATTGCTGCAGAAAGTGATTTTTTTTTTTTAACTTCTTTACGGTACTTTTTAAGTAGTAAAACAAAAAAAACCCTGAAATCTGGTCCCCCAAAAAACAAGCCATCATACAGCTATGTTAAACAAAAAAGTAAAAAAAGTTATGGCTCTTGGAAAGTAGGAACATTAAAATGAAGATAAAAAAATACAGAATCTCTGGTCTTGAAGGGTTTAAACCAGTGATGGCGAACCTTTTAGAGACCGAGTGCCCAAACTGCAACCTAAAACCCACTTATTTATATCAAAGTGCCAACACGTCAGGGGGCAGGGCTTATCACGACGTATGATTTTACCCCCGTCATTCTAAAAAGAACAGGGCCGCTTCAAAATAGACAGGGTGCACATTTTGACTGCTTTTTGGATGTAGAAATACTGCAGAATGTCCTCAGCGGAAATTTCAGTAGAAAATTCTGCATCTTTTCCACATCCAAAAAGTAGTCAAAATCTGCACCCTGTCTATTTTAAAACAGGCCTTCCCATTTATGCCACCTGTAAACATACCCCAGCGGTAATAGTGACCCCCCCACCCCACAGCGGCCCCCAGTGCATTAGTGACACCCCACAGCGGCCCCAGCGGTAATAGTGACCTCCATCCCACAGCGGCCCCAGCAGTAATAGTGACCCCACCCCACAGAGGCCCCCAGTGCATTAGGGACACCTCCCAGTGGCCCCCAGTGCAGTAGTGACACCCCCCAGTGGTCCCCAGTTCAGTAGTGACACCCCCTAGCGGCCCCCGTGTACAGTAGTGACACCCCATAGCAGCCCTCCAGTGCAGTAGTGACACCCCACAGCACTCCCCACCCCCAGTGCAGTAGTGACACCCCACAGTGCCCCTCCCGAGACCCACATACTTACCCCCTCCTCCTCCTGGAAGCTCAGCTCCTCTTCTGGTCAGCTATGGTCCCGGCATGCATATTAACTTTTTCTTACCCACTTCTGCCTCAATAGGTAATTCCCAGCAACCTGATTGGTTGTTTGGTGAATCAGCCAACCCAAACAACCAATCAGGTTGCTGGGAATTGCTGATTGTGGCAGAAGTTGGGAAGAAAGAGTTAATATGCTCCCGGCACACACTCTGACTTCAGTGTGCTGCCGGACGCCTCACCCCTCCCGGCGGAACCAAGTAGTAGGAGACGTCGGGGCAGGGGGGAGGGGGATTCCAGCTGCACACTGAAGTCAGTGTGTTGCGGGGTCAGAGCAGCTAGCAGTGCCGTTTGTGAATGCCAGCAGGGGAGCCGCGGCCCCTGCTGGTATTCACAAGTGGTGAGCGGCCGATGGGGCGCGTGCCAGTAGTGAGGGCTCTGTGTGCCACCTCTGGCACGCGTGCCATAGGTTCGCCACCACTATTTTAAACTGAAAATAACACAATTTGGATCTTTTTAATCCCAGTGACAGCAATTTATCATCTAAAGGAAACTATGATCTAGGTGGCACATTGTCTTTAACAAATGGATATACTAGCTCTTTGCCTAATTACTGTACTTTGATAAGTGCCATAAGTACTTTGATACTGCAAAAAGTTACAGTATGGCATATAGGCTGTTCAAGAAGTGCAGGCAGCGAGGAGACCCTGGACATAATTAGCAAAAATGCAAAAGAAATTATATTAATAATGGGAACTTGAGTCTGAGCTAAGCAGTGCAGTTCCATACAAGCATAAATAGCATTCAAAAGTCTGACACACACATAGAAACATATATTAAGTTGCTTTCGCCAATATAGGCGTTGCTAACCTAAGATGTGTGCGTTTCTATAAAC
The DNA here is from genome assembly GCF_035609145.1 of Eleutherodactylus coqui. Classification (NCBI taxonomy): domain Eukaryota; kingdom Metazoa; phylum Chordata; class Amphibia; order Anura; family Eleutherodactylidae; genus Eleutherodactylus; species Eleutherodactylus coqui. The sequence goes on along the minus strand of NC_089837.1, from coordinate 141,422,151 downwards.
AGTTGAAGAAAATCAATTCTTATTTGCGCTTCTAAACTCCTGCTGGCTCGTAGCAGCATGTGGTCTTTTTGGTCATTAAGAAAGCTTTGCCATAGAACTTCTCATACTCTGTAATAGATTGGTCTAAGAGCTAAGGAATTAAAAAGTAGATTGGGAACCTAAAATTCGAAAACTCTTAACTTTAACTCCTACACCCCACAAAATAATAACACTGCAGTATGGGTGAATGTAATTATATCAATACTGTCAACCAACACGTATACTTCACAGCGGGGCAATTGCATCTAAGGTGAATGTGACCATTTGCTGAAGTGCATCATGATTCCAGAAATGGACTTGTTGGCTTCCAGCTTTGTTCTTTTGGAAAGCCTCTAATGCTTTACAGTAATTTGTATGAATATAAACAGTTAGTATACAGAGTATAAAAGAACAAATGTATTCTTGTATCAAGCAGATAATCTGCTGTTATTATGTAAGAAAAATAGGGATGTAATAGAGAAACCGATATAGTCTTACTAAAAATCTATTATGAAGATTCTATAAGATTCTATAATTTGCTATGTCAACAAAAATCTGATACTATACCTTTATTTCCTGTTAGCCCTGATTATAAAGCAGCTTTTTAATCTCTTTATTCCCCTTTCCCCCACATTGGGTGCCATTACTTTCTGCAGCTAAATCTGCTAATTAATGAAGAAACTGACTACTAGGTGGTCTCCATTGGCCAGTGTTGAAGAGGCACAAACCTGAGCCATTCCGATACTGTTCAATCAGCACAGACTGAGTCATAACAGCTCCAGCAGTGTGATCTGGTGACATTTACCATATTATGAGACCACTCTTGACAGCAGCCTGCAGAGAGGGGATTGGGGAGACGATTGATAGGTAGCCAGCCAGCATTAAAGCAGCAAGGAAAGCAGAGATCTGGATGCTCTATTGGTAAATCAGAAGCTACAGCCCTGCCTGTTATTATACCATATAAGATATTTTCATGATTTTTAATGGGTGCTCAGTAGATCATGGTAGAAATCAGAAGAGTAATTTATATCTGGCCAAGACTAAATACAGTACATATTGCTTTCATCTGCCCTGAGTTTTTAAAGTACACTCATTATCCAAAAAAAAATCAAGCACCTTGAAGGAGTTGTCAAAATTGAATGACACTTTCTATGTGTGATTGTAACGTTGATATAAGCAAGTGATTACAATATCAGAGCAAAAGGATAATTCATTCCAGAAAACCTGAGCATCTGAAGAGAAGCTCTGGTACCCTGTTGGGCCACCTCTAGTTTGGATGCAATATGTGATACATGCGGGCATTGAGGAATAAAGGTTCTGATTGGTATTCTACCAAATATCAGTCCACATTTGCTGTAACTGAGCCCCTACTTTGTGCAAACTCATAGGCTGTCGAAGTTGGCATTCCAGATCGCACCATACATGATCTGTTGGCAATAAAACTGGCAACCGGGCTAGCCACGGAAGCGTGTCGATATTGTAGAGAGGCAACACATGTGGCTGTAGGATGTCCTATATTGCTGAGCTGTCATTGTCTCTCGTACCACAACTAGGGGTTACGAATTGTTGCATGTGATGGCACCTCAAATCATCACACCAGCAGTGGGGGCAGTGTGCCACTCCACAGCAAAGGCAGGATTGAGGCACTAACCACTAGGTCTCCATAAAAAAACATGGCCATCGTCAGTGCCCAAACTAAACCTGGATTCATTGCTGAAGACAACCCAGTTCCACTCCATAGAGGTCCAGTTTCATTGTTCATGACACCACTGCAAACATAGGCAATGGTGGGTGGTTGTCGAAGGCAGTACATGTAATGGGCGCCATGAGACCAAATGTCCTCTAGCCAAGAACCTGGAAATGGTTCTGACAGACACATGGGCCGGTAACAAAGGTGTACCTTATCTCTGGATGGTAGACAACAAAACAGTTGTAGCTGTTGGTGCTTGTCAGACAATCAAATGATCCTTTCTATTAGTGGTCTGTCAAGGGAATCCTGAGCCCAGTCATCTTTTGTGCATGGCCTAACTGGTCCAAACAACTACTAACAGTCTGGTCAGAGTAGCCCAGGTGGCAGGCAATTTGCATAGACAACAATCCACTTCTCTTATACAATAATCCGCCCCTCTCAAACTCTATTAACTGAGTGAAATCACTTCGATTGCAATGTAGAGAAATGACGAGTAGTCAACAAGCGCTACACAAGGGGAAAAAGAGGCCACTACACACAAGTAGCCTCTGAGAGCCTTTTTATAGTCCAAGGGGGGAACCACTTTTAGGGCCTTGGGTGGCAAGACCGTTCATCTAATCACACCACAACTCTAATCATTTGCATATCTGCCAGAGATGTAACTGTATTGTGAATTTTGAAGTAAAATGACAACTACAACTAGCTGCTTGATTTTTTTTTACAAAGATTGTACATGTCTATCCTTAAAAAGTTCACCAGTTCATAAAGATCAGAGCTTTTTTCTATCACACTATAGGAAATACAATGCCTCTGCATATGAAGTGATGATATGGCTCCCACATACACTTGATTGAGTTTGGGATTACATGAAGAGACAGAAAAATATGAGCAAGCTTATGTCCACAGAAGATCTGTGGTTAGTTCTCCGAGATATTTGAAAAAATTGCCGCTCTGTGTTCTGTAAAAAAATGTGCACTAATGTACCTAGAAGAATTGATGCTGTTTTGAAGGCAAAGGGTGATTGCACAAAATATTAATTTGATCCACATTTCTTTTTTTTCTTACTCTAAGGCCTTAGTCAGGCGGGCGTTTTTTGCCGCGATTTGCGCATGCGCATGCGTCCGGCGATTTTATAAAACCATTGCTTTGCGCTGAGCCAATTAGGGGGCAGGTCTGACTCACACCCCCTTCACACCCGCTGCAGGCCGGCCGCGCGGAACTCCGGCTGCCGGGAGCAGGTAAGTATATATATATTTTTTATTTTAACACTTTTCTGGATGAATTGCAGGGAAGGGCTTATATATTTAAGCCCTTCCCGACAATTCATCCCACACTCGCCCGCAGCGCATTGCTTTCAATGGAGCAGGCTGTATTGCCGGCTCCATTGAATGCAATGCGCTGGACAGCTCCGGCCCGTTTCTAATGAAACGCGGCTAGGAGCAGATTTTCGGGCGTTTTTCGGGCACCGGTCACGCGATTTGCGGATGCGCATCCGTCATGCGATCCGCAAATCGCGCGAAAAAACGCCCGTCTGACTAAGGCCTTACTTTGTAGTATTTTTTTCACGCATACCTAAAACTTGCACAGCACTATAAATCTAAACTTTTTTGTATTTATACTTAAGCCCTTGAAATTGCAGCCACTTTTGGCCTTGTGGACACATCTCAATGTTTCAGTCATGATATATGTCACCTTATTTTGTTGCAAATTTTGAATACTTTTATAGATGTAGCAATCATTAACTGTCGTATTTACAGCACTGGAGTACATTGCGTTAAACCGTTAAATATCAGGTTAATGTTTGCTAGTTCTTATCCAAGATATGAGATTGTTTTTTTGGTGGGTTTTTTTAAAATAAAACATTATGCTTTGTACTTTGGTCCATATGCTTTGAGTTTTAAAAAAATCCCAAATTTTGAGAAAATTTGAAAAAAATTTGCATTTTTCAAATGTGAAATTTTTCACTTATAAGACAGGTAGTCATACCACAGAAAATATTTAATAAATAACAATTACCATCAGTCTACTTTATTTTGCCATTTTTTTTTTAACAAAGTCCATTTTCATAGGGACTAATTCAGTTTTGAAAAATCACACTCCTCAGTGTATTCATAAGAACATTTAGGAAGCTTGTTAACCATTTAAGTGTTGCACAGGAAATATGGAGGTGAAATTTCAAAATGTTGTTTATCTTGCAGATATTCAAATCTAAACCAGTTTTCTGGGATGAAGATTTCTCTCCTCGCTCTCCCTCGCCTCTCTCCATTAACTTGACATAGCGACCTTTCAATACTGAATGGCTGCTATTTACACTGAAAGATCATCGTTCAGCTCATCGTCCATTGTTTATGCTGCATAAATGATGGACAATGAGCTGATCGCTTAGTGTGAATAGCAGCCGTTCAGTACTGAACATCCGCTATGTTATGTCAATGGAGAGGGGCAGGGGAACGAGAGGAGAGAAATCTCCTCCAGCTGCCCCATTGTGAGCCAGTAGAGATGAGCGAGCATACTCGCTAAGGCAAACTACTCGAGCGAGTAGTGCCTTATTCGAGTACCTGCCCGCTCGTCTCTAAAGATTCGGCTGCCGGCACGGGTGAGCGGTGAGTTGCAGTAGTGAGCAGGGGGGAGCTGGGGGGGAGAGAGTGAGAGATCTCCCCTCCATTCGTCCCCGCCGCTCCCCGCCCCCCGACGGCAGACGAATTCTTAGAGACAAGCTGGCAAGTACTCGAATAAGGCACTACTCGCTTAAGTAGTTTGTCTTAGCGAGTATGCTCGCTCATCTCTATGAGACAGCAATACTAGCTCCTGTGCAGGGGCACAGTGTCGGGCATCATTTGCCCAACATTTGTCCAGTCTAAATGGAGCTTTACTGCAATTAAACAAGACTGAGGAGGTGTGACCAGCTTGGAACATTTACTGAACACAGAAAGTCTATTTTTTGTATCATACTTTGGGGCGCACACTCTAAGGCTGGGTTCACACAAGTATAATTCGCTGCATGCCACCCATGAGAGACATGCACAGGGCACGCAGCAAGTGCGCTATCTATCATTAGAGAATTTAGAAACGAATACAGTCTTATTATATAGATGTGTATTATATCAATATAATTACAGCATTATTATAAATGATCTTCTGATGTGAAACATTCATAGCTCACATTTAATTTACAAAAAAATTGCTAATAAAATCATCACGACTGTCATTTTTACGTGCTTCTGCAGAGTAATTCCAAGGAATTCACAATGCGCTTTCCTGCCCAAAATAAATAAGAGCTGGGGACTATGCGGGTGGCAGAGAAATGGAATTGGAAAGGGTTAAAATAATAAGGCAAGTCTCATAGATGGTCTGTTTTAGTACAAATTAACATCAAGATCCAGATACACCTCACTGTGAAGTAAGATAACACAGATAGTGTATACAATCATAAAGGGAGGGGGGAAAGGGGAACAGGAAAAACTAACAGTCAACCCCTGCAGCAGAAAGGAAAAATAATATCCTTATAACAGAGAGACTTTTTAATAGAAATAGCAGGTGGCACTATTCTAACATTAGTAATGAAATAGCTGGGGAAATAGTTATTATATATATAGTAAGTGTAAATACAAAAAATGTTTATAATTATGAACTGGACTTGTGGGCCGAGTCCTTTAACCCTTTCCAATCCACTGTCTGACATCTAAAGACATTATGATATAAGGCAATACAGCTCCGATGTTGGAAGACGTCCATCGGGGTTCTCTTACTATATATTGCCAGCCTCTCTGCTGTCGGAGCCTATCCAATGTGTCAACTCATGCAGTACTAGCTTTAGCCAGCATATAGCGCTGTTGTAGAACAGCATAAAAAAGAGTAAGCCCCCTAGGAAAACCAGGATACAAATTGGATTGGAAAGGGTTAACTCTATGTCTATGCAAGAGATCTGGAGCATTGTATCAGAAAAATGGTGTTATGACCACTATAAAAGGTACATGTATAAATTAATCAATGCAGTGTGTTGGACCTACAATACAAATGGCATTAACAAGTGGACAAGGTGAACCTTTTAATGTTTCAAAATCCAATAAATTCAGCAAAAAAGGTCTAAAACATCTTATATGTGATTTAATCTTTGCACTGATAAAGGCCTGATATGGAATGCTGATGGTCCTCATACATTGTTTAACATAATGGAAATAATACTATCTTTTAGAAATAGAGAAAATGGAAATACAGTTAAAGTAGAAAGAATCTAGACACACAAGGTTATGTGCAAAGCAGTGATACAGTAAAGCTGTACCTAACTGATTGGGAAACAATTCCTAAAGGAGTAACTGTTTAATTGTATTAAATAGCACTGGGGTTAGAAGAAAGAAGCAAATCTAAACCTACAGTATGTCCCACGTAAAGCAAATACATGTAAAATATGCTATAAAATTGCTATTATTTCTAAATGATATGGCATAAAAATGCTGCGCAATATGAAGGATCAGGAAAAAATATTAAATGGAATTACAGTTTAAGCTTCTCACCTTAAACACATTCAATTACAAGAATATTCACTATTCTTCTTCAATACACAATACAGTAGCGTGCAGCAAATTGACTCGATCACACATAACAGCTTTTTCATTTTTTTCATGTGCTGTAATAGATGTCTTTGCTTGCATGGAGAATAGGTGCTCGGCCTTTATTAATCTTGTCACAGAGTCCGTCCTGGGCATTGAAAGTTATTGATTTTTTTACAGACAGTCTTCCCATCTACAGCCTACTTGAGATCTATTTCAAATTTTCTCATAAACAGCCATCTCAATTTATAGAACAAGTTAACCCCCACGCACATAAGAGGCACTTTTATGAAGTGATTTACACATAACCTACAAAGTACACCACGGAAATAAATAAGGTTTTCAGAGGTCACAGACTTTGCTGTCTGGTGCTTTTTACAAAACTTAACACCTCCTGCTGAAGCAGTGTGGAAGCATTTCAATGATGCTCCAAACTTCTTATGTAGAATTAGTCATAGCACTCATAGGCAAATATATATTACTCAAGAAATGGTTGAAACATAATCATTTTGGCTTTTGTCAATATATTATTTTTAGAATGCCAGAGAATAAGACATGGTAACTACATATTTACCTATTGCTTCAATAGAATAATGAACAACTATGAAGCCACAGGAGTGATAGTCATTGAAGACTATGGCACCTCTTTGCTTGACAGTCATCCTGTAAAGTAAAACTAAGAAAAGCAAAATAATCTTGTAGATATGATACATTCTAATGGCTTATAAATAAGTAAAACAATTATGGCATTATCTCTGGTTCTATCTATCTATCTATCTCATATCTATCTATCTCATATCTATCTATCTATCTATCTATCTATCTATCTATCTATCTATCTCATATCTATCTATCTATCTATCTCCTATCTATCTATCTATCTATCTATCTCCTATCTATCTATCTATCTATCTATCTATCTATCTATCTATCTCATATCTATCTATCTCATATCTATCTATCAATCTATCTCATATCTATCTATCTAATCTATCTATCTCATATCTATCTATCTCATATCTATCTATCTATCTATCTATCTATCTATCTATCTATCTATCTATCTATCTATCTCATATCTATCTATCTATCTATCTATCTATCTATCTCCTATCTATCTATCTATCTATCTATCTATCTATCTATCTATCTATCTATCTATCTATCTATCTATCTATCTCCTCACCTATATTTTGTTATACTAGCCTCGAAGACTTGCACTGTTAAAGGGGTTTTCCAGTGAAATACCACTGATGACCTATAATCAGAATACCGGTACCCCCCAACCAATCAGCCGACCTCCGGCGGTGGCCTGCGCTTGTAACTGCAGGCACAGCTCTCATTGAAGAGGTCGACACAGAGGCTTCCTCTCCGACCTCTGTGTTTTGCGGTGCTGACAACATGCGCCCGCTCAGCTGGTCGGTTGGTGTCCGAAACAATGGACCCCTGCTGATCAACTATTGATGACCTATCCTGATGATAGGTCATCAATAGTATTTCACTGGAAAACACCTTTAACATCATCATAATGTTATTGGTTAGCCATTACAAAGTATCTTATCCATAGGACTATTTTGTTTCTCATTGTCTCTCAAATACTTTGTTTGGTACTACAAGAGAAGTTCAGGTAATGAAAGGGAAACTGCTCTGAGCATATGTGTTTAATAAATGATTAATCACTAATTTTGAAAAAATGTGGAATATCTTTATAATTCACAAGCTACATACAATGCTTACCATGTCAAGAAAGAAGTTTAGTAAGAGTTACTCTGAATCTGTGACTTGACCAGACCCTTTATGTAACCTTACTCTTACCCTGGAACTAAGGCCTCATGTCCACGGGGAAAATCGGGCCCGCTACGGATTTTAATTCTTATTTTCCCCGTGGACATGAGGCCTAAATCTACTATATAACACTGTTTTAAACTATACAGTTGGCTATGAGTTGAACAGGTACGGAAATTCTAATATAAAATCCAGCTGCAGAGGTAGCAGCACCAACAAGGATATTATAGAACAGACCGCCAGGATCCAGACAGTCAATGGCAGCGGTGCTACACAATTAACGTAGCCACATCAAGCAGAGGCTCGGCACAACTCATTAACAGACTAGCGAGCTAATGCACCATGCATTACTGCTGCTACATCTTTCTAAATACTTGTTAAGGTGTTAAAAAATATAATCACTCTTTAAAGGAAATGTCATAAAACATAAAAGGAACCACTGCACACCTGTTCTCTGCACTGGCGTAGTTCCTGTGCAGTTCCTGTGGTCCCTCGCCAGTCTTTGTCTACAAATGGCCAGCAGTGATGTTCTGTAGAGTCACATGCTTTACTCCTGGTATCATGGCATCATGGCTCCCATGACTGAATGATAATGCCAGTAGTATTGCTATGTGATGAATACAGACCCTCTATACGAGTCTCATAGTTTCCACATGTAAACAGAGACCAGGAGGACTCTGAGAGCTACAGAGCAGGATCACTGGGACAGAGGACAGGTGAGTAGTGTTTATTTTCATGATTTATAACATTTGCAGCCCTTTTTATTTATTTTTTTGTCCAAAAACCAGATTTAAGCAGTTGTAGATAATTATTAGCTTAGTGCAGCCATCAATGGTTTGTCTAAGTTGCTTATTTTGGTCGTTTTTCCATTCTTTTAAATGGTCCTTGTAAATGAATTACCTCTTCTTGTATATTTTCTGAGTGGGTAAGCCTGTCCTACTTTGATGTTTGCCCTTACTTTAGTGTAGTTTACTGTTGCCTATAAATGTCTGCTGTGCACACAACGTCAACAAGATATATCTCTACTTCTTCCCCCTCTACTCGCTCATAGAGAGCAAGAAAGTTCCAGCTGCAACTCCCCCTTCTTGTAAGCAATACAGTAATTGTTCAAGAATATGTCATGGTAACCTAAAACATACCCACACTTTTAGATGACTTTTCAGAATAAGCTGCCATGTTTGTACGTGTAAAATAACGTTTTATCTGTCCATTTTCACCAGAACCTCCCCCACAAACATCACAGAGGCCACACCGCTAATTATCAGTTCTCTCTGAGCTGGTGGAAGGAGACTAGCTCCTATGATGGCTCCATATACAACATTATGTAGAGTCACATTAGAGCAGAGTCTCAGTGTATTCTAACAATATGTGATGCAGCTTCACATTGCTCTCCCCTATCTCCTGCTTGGGATAGGTTTTTTCTTGTATGCTCTTACAGGAGTCAAGGGAGAGCAGTGTAAGGCAGCATCATATAGGAATGCTGCACAGGGCATGAACAGATAGTATAGCCAGGTAGCATGAGTCAGAGGAAATTAATACTTCTGCAGCTTATCATTATAGTGACTCACCTACTATATCATTCCACTCCAGCAGCACTGTATACATGGGGAGACATAGAGAGGAACAATGAGAAGGTAGTTGGGTGGGAGGGGAGGTATCTGAGAGCTGCTGAGAGGGATTTCATAGATGTAATCTTGTAGTTCAGAGCCCGTCAGCCATACAGGACAAGCTCTAGACCACTGGTCTGACTAGGATTACATGACAGAGCTGCCTAGAATGAAAAGGTTCTACATATATGGATGCTACTGAGCTGGGATGTAGCATGTTACACTTCAGTAATACATGTATTGCTGGTGAATTAGAATTATATATCCAAAAAAAATTAATGGAATGATTCTTTAACCTCTTAGTGACCTCCCTATTTCAGGACTTTATGGCAATTTTTTCCATTTTTTTAATTGTCAGATTCCAGGGGCCATAACTTTTATATTCTTCAGTCAACATTGTTGCATGAGGGCTTGGTTTTTGTGGAAGATTTGTACTTTTTTAATTGCTTAGTTAACCTTTAACTGTGGATGTGGAGTCTAGATTTCCTAGAATCGCATACCCCCACTCTTTATTATGTAACATAATATAAAACAGTACGAAATATAAATAAAAGTTAATTATTTCTACATTTTTTTAAATTATTTATAACCTGAAAATTGTTAAAGGCAAGCTATTGTAAACATCCAGTTCATTATTGTAAAAAAATGAGAGACCCCACATCCACAGAAGTGTAACAAGTAAATCACATCCACAGTTTAAGGTTAACTAACTATCATTTTTTATGGGGGAAACAGCAATTTCAATGTTCATGTTTTTGCTCATTTTTTTCTTCTGCATTCACCTTACAGTATAAATGGCATGTTAAATTTATTATCTCCGTCCATATGATTACAGTGATAGCAAATTTACACTACAGCTCATTAATTTCAATACGCCAGCCATATTATCATTTTTTAGGAAATGAACAAAAGCTAATTTGTGTTGAATATGGATTAATTTAGGTAAATAAATAAATATCGTGATTACTGGTAAGGGTGGATACTTTAAAAGAAGAAATTTAGGGAAATCAAGGTTCAATTCATCTGTAAACAATGTAAATGAACCCAAAAAATTGTTCATTCGTGTTACTTGTAATAGATTGAAATTAATGGGAAGTAGTTAGAGATGAGCGAGCACCCAAATGCTCGGGTCCGCGTAATTCGAGTCGAGCTTTTTGTAAAATTCGAGAGATCTACTTGAGTAACGAAACCCATTAATTACAATGGGAGACTCGAGCATTTTTGTATGTGGGATGCCGGGTCCCGAGCTTTTTTTTTTTTTCTTGGTTTGTTCTCTCTCTCCCCCCCCCCCCCTGCCTGCGCTGCGGCGGGGAGGGGTCAAAACAGGCACGTCACAGCGGGGAGGAGCCAAAAACTGGGGCAGGGTCGAACACGGAGTGATGCTCGTTTGAGTAACGAGCACCATCGAGTATGCTAATACTCGAACGAGCATCAAGCTCGGCAGAGTACGTTCACTCAAGTCTAAAAGTAGTGTATATACTTATATATTTTGTTTTTCTACTTTTGCACAACAAAAACAGTTTTTTCCTTTTTCCTGTTGTCACATCCAAAGACCCACTTTTAAATTTCTATTAACAAAGTGCTATGAGGCCTCACCTTTGCAGGACAAGTTGTATTTTGTATTAGTACTATTTTGGAGTTCATACATATTTCTGATCACTTTTTTGGGGAAAAGGATGAACAAAAATCAACAATTTTTGCTTTTCTAAAGTTTTTATTTTACAGAACTCACCATGAGGGATAAATAACATGATCATTATATACTTCAGATCTGGGCCAAATAGGCCACTGTTAATGGCAGACCTGGAGGCCATTGTTAAGCTTCCGGCTGCAATGGCAGCATATTGACGTCTTGCGACTGCATACCCCACTGTCTTAACCCATGGCATCTAAGAGGTTAAACAGCTGGAATGGCATGTATGTACACACATGCTTATACACAACTGAAATATTTTGCTCAACAGTATTCAATAAAGATCTTTTTATTTCCACTGAAATAATCATACAGCATGACTTCCATGATTTCATCTAGATTATCAAGTGGTCTTAGTCCCCTGCTATTACATTTTACACTTTAGGAAAGATGAATGTGCTTACATACTGTATTGAGATTACAAGTTACTCGGCATCGGCAAGCAAACTGGTTTAAATACAGCACGATGGATTTTATTTTAAAGTGTGAAAACCCGAGGCATGGTTATATTACTTTGTGAGGAAACATTTTTATTTTTTTTTTGCATTGAAATGTTGAACACAGTAGGATTATATGTAAACGAGAGCATTAAATGTAGTCTTGGAGCATTAAATTGTCAGAGGCAGCATTTGATCCAAAGGCATATAAATGGGATGATATTCCACTTGCTCTATTTTAGTTGTGGCCATAATTTTATGTGCATGGCTGCATAAATCCCAATGTTAAGTATGATATTTGATTTGTTTCTGCACTAGCTCTACTGTCTATTATCTGTATCACTGCTGTCTTAGTGAGAATTTGCTGAGGAATATACTACACTTCCGTCTGTCAGGGTTTAGTTAAAACTCATTGTAGGGTCACTGACTACTTGCTAAGGACCCTGAGGGGAGAATTTGAGAAAAGAGCTGGCATGCTAATGTGTATGGTGCATTTAGTACACAATATGGATCTGTACGGCTTAGCTAACAAATGCTACACCATGCACTCATTTACATCTCACACATACAGAAATGATGCTAGACATTTGGTTCAGGAAACAGCTAATTTTCTAAATTTAATGACTATAGTAAATTATGAAAAGCAATCAGACCATCTTACAGTCTAATAGGGTTATTTATGATGGACAAATTACCATGTTATGACCTTGAAGAACATAGTGATAAATTATGCACATTGAAGATACAGGAGACCAATCATTGAGCATCACTAGAATGATTGGTTATAATGATATGCTTTATTTATAAAACAGTGTTGACCTTATACATGTTATCTGCTATCATGCATTAATTTCCTGTTGCGTATATACTTCACAACACTGTATGTATTTTTATATATATATATATATATATATATATATATATATATACACACACACATATATATAGGGGGTTGTGGTCTTCTTAAAGGAGGTGGCTGGTTTGCATAATGTAGAGGGGAACTGAAAATTAGTCACATGAAATCTGGTCTGAATAAAAGGGTGGCCTTGCCATCATTGATGTGGACCAAATAGTGTATTAATTTGTCTCTGCATCTTTTTCTGTCTTTCTCTGCTATCCTTCACCTGTTGGCCAGCAATCGCCTCTCTATTGTTTCTACAGACAAACTGATCCAGTCATCCCCACTAATACACACAGCATGCGGAGGCCCCAGGTGCTCTATGTAATGGGACCACATGGAATCACGCCACCATGCTTTCGTTAGTTGTTTCCTGTGTTCCCCTATTTGAATGCTTGAGGACTTGTGTAGTTCTTACTTTTCTTCTAGATCATCTAGAGCGTCATGAAGAAGTGAAGTGAGGTTACGGATTCTTCTGAGGTCAGCTGTGGTTCCTACTTATTGGCCAGCAGCATTATTGTGAGGAAATATTTTCTATTCACAGCAATGGCTCAGCGGTCTCTGTGTCTGTCACTGTGCCCTCCCTCTCTTTGTCATGGTATTTATTAGGGGGGGTTTTGTTGCCTGGCAAATGGGTCAACGAGTCATGCTAATTTAATGGTTTTAATAGGCTTGGGTCTTCTGACCGAGCCATCATGTTATGGTCTGTGTTTTAAAAGTATTTATGGTTATTTATTTGGTAAACCTTAATAAATCCCATGGCATAATTATATTCAAAGTACTCTGAGTCAGGTATCTTTATTAGAGATGAGCGAGCACCAAAATGTTCGGGTGCTCGTTGTTCGAGCTGAGCTTTTTGTAATGCTCGAGAGCTCTGTTCGAGTAATGAATCCCATTGAAGTCAATAGGAGACTCGAGCATTTTTCAATGGACCCGCCAGGTGTCGAGCATCTCTCTCTCTCTCTCTCTCTCTCTCTCTCTCTCTCTCCTGAAATGTGATCGAGCATCAGAGCACCGCCTGGTGCTCGCTCGAGTAACAAGTTTCAGGTAGGCTTAGGCTCGACTGAGCATCAAGCTCGGACAAGCATGCTCGCTCATCTCTAATCTTTATGTATAGGTGTAAGTTGAGTATGCAATTGTGGCAGCTGTGATCCCATACATTTGATTAAACCTTTCCAATCCAATTTTGGATTCAGGGTTTCCTAAAAGACTTTCTCTTTTTGCTGTTATACAGTGGTGCCATCTGCTGACTCAAGTCAGTGTGTGTGCACCAGAGAGGCTCCGACAGCGGAGTGGCTGGCAATAGACCGTAAGAATACCCTGGCAGATGTCTTCTGACTTTGGAGCTATACAAGCTTCAATCAGAATGTAGGAAGACGTCAAACAGTGGATTGGAAGGGGTTAATGCCAACTGTGGCAATGCTACAACCAAACATGGGATATTTTTGTTCTTTTTCAGAATTTTGTTTTGGTTATGAAATGTGTATAAATTGTAAGCAGTATGTAAACTGGTCATTGGGGTGTTACTTGACCTATGATAGAAGCAACTTAACCCGTAATTTTCTAGATTATTAATTTAGTTTCATGCTGTTTTATTATTTGGCTCAAAATAAATATGACCATTGAATATACCTGAGTGAAGACTGTTAACAGTGGCAAGTGCACCCTCACCCCCCCCACTCTTTTTTAAGGCCCATTTAGATGGGATGAATGTCGGTCAAACAATGCACAACACTTGTCCTCGCATACACTCGCTCCTGTGCTGTTGCACAGGAGTGAGTATCACTGGCTCACTCATAAAGAGGCCAGAGGGGGGTGGGGAAGCTGCAGGAGATTTTTACTCCTCACTCTCCTTCGCCCCTCTCCATTCACTTTACATAGCAGCTGTTTAGTACTGAACCGCTGCTATTTACACTAAACAATCATCATTCAGCTCATGGGCCTCATCGTTTATGCTGCATAAATGATGTACAATGAGCTGCTCGTTTAGTCTAAATAGTAGCAGTTCAGTATTGAACTGCCTCTATGTTAAGTCAATGGAGAGGGGTAGGGGAGAGTGAGGAGAGAAATCTCCTCCAGCCTCTCTGCTGTGAGCCAGCGATACTAGCTCCTGTGCAGGGGGCTAGTATGTGCGGGGACGAGTGTCGAGCATTATTTGCCCGACATTCGTCCTGTCTAAATGGGCCGTAAGAGAGGTTTGTCACAATGCTGAGTTCTAAGGAAACATGTTCCATAATTGTTATTTTATGGTAAATGCAAGGTTTTACTAAAACAGACATCATGACAGGTATCAGGTTCTCTGAAAGAATCCGTCAGCAGGATGTATAATGCCTATCTGATACTTAGAATAAGTAAGGTAATTGCTTTATTTTGTAGTCACCATTGTCTCGAACCTATGCGTTTTGGAATAGAAAGAGTTAAAACAATATTCTAATAAAATCAAAAAGTAAAATAGCATTGCATGAACATATTCCTTTATGTATTTGTGGTGTACCACATAGAGGAACATGTTTTTTTTCTACAAATTGTCATAGTTTCACCCCCAATTACTGTGCGGACAAAGACAAACCATGGTGATCTGTAGTAAAAATGCATACGATTGTGCAGCAGGTATTTTAGTACACACAGTACAGTACACTTCTTCAGCTACCTGCAAGTTGTGCAAGTCCAGTTATGGAGGATATCAGTTATTTCATCTTAAAGGATTTTACGAGTTGCAGAAATACTGTATATCCAGCTTCTCATACTCTAATATAACAAAGAAGCATATACACTCCTCTCACCGCTCCCGCTGTATGCTGTGCTTGCTTACAGGCTGCCCCGGTTTACGGGACATCACAGGCACTGCAGCCAATAACAGAGTATAACAGCCATTGATCACTGAGTTCTGTTATTGGCTGCAATGTCTGCAACTTTCCAAAAACAAGCTTGGGCAGCCTGTACACATGACTTCAGAGGGTAGACCGGGAGCAGCAGCATGGGACACAGCGGGAGCGGCAAGAAGTGAGTATATCATCGTAGTATCTGCAACAGGTTGTATGTCAAATCTATCAAACTTTACGGTGAGACAAAGACATTTTGCCCCATCATCTTGGTTCGTCCCATAGAAAGAGAGGGAATTTGATGGTTTTTCATTAGCCTGTTGACATACGAGATATTGCAGTTGGTGTAGTTCACTAGATTGGCCACCAAGGTGCAATATGCCAAAATTGGATTTTTTTTTTTACATACAACCTATTGCAGTTAGCACAACGATATGCTTATTTGTTATGCTAGAGCATGGGGAGTCGGATTTACACCACTCGGTAAAAATAACATAACCACTTTCTTATCTGGATTAGCACGCTTACTGCGGTACCAAGTTTATATACATTTTTTTAAACATTTTTTACGATATTTGCACAATAAAAACACGTATTTAATGAAAAACAATTGACTCTGCATCGCCATATTCTAAGACTCCTAGCATTTTTATTTTCTGGCAACGGAGCTATGCGAGTTCTTCTTTTTGCAGAAAGAGTTGTAGTTTTTATTGGTACCAGTTTTGGATTACATTTTATTATGCATTTTGGAAGGCAAACAAAACTAAAGTAGCAATGCTGGCATTACTTTTTAAAATTATTTTTATGGCTTTCACCATGCAAGATAACAAAATAGTTTCATTATGTGAGTTGTTCTGAATGAGGTAATACCTATTATGATTTGCTTTTTTTGTTTTATCCATTTAAAACAGGTTTTTGTAGGGAGAAATGCATTTTTGAAAAACTGTTGTTTTTTTTTTAATTAAACTTTATTGCACTCTTTTGACACTATTTTTCTGTCCCTGAAGGAGACTTGAAGGTGCAATCGTTGGATAGCTAGGATAGTACACTGCATTAGGGTGGATTCAGACGAGCATGTTTATGTGCGCACAAAACCACGCGGCTATTAGAACCGTTGATTTGCTATGATGTGTTCACATGTTCCTGTTTTACAGGCGTGCAAATGCGTGCACCTGTAAAGCATAGGACATGTGTGCACCATAGGTCCAGCGGGCATGTAAATATTCCCCGCGGGGAGTCCCCTTGTCACTGAACACTGTGACAGCCCTGAATTGAATTCAATGAATGGCTGAGTGCTGCCTGTGATTGGCTGAAACAGATTTGGAGCACTGCCGGGAGAAGACAGCCTGGACGCGCCTGAGCCCTGTCAGCTGAGAAGAGGTGAGTATATATATTTTTTTATTTTTAACACATTCTAGGGATGATTTTCAGGGAAGGCCTTATATTTAAACCCCTTTCCAAAAATCTGTGCAGGGCTTGCCGGCCGACCATTGCTTTCAATGGGACTGCAGAAGCGCCGGTCCCAGTGAAAGCAATGGGTGAACATTTCGATCCTCTGCCACAGCTGTCACAGCTGCGGCAGGGGATTCTGTACTCCTCGCAGGGAATATTTACACAGCAATGGCGAAGAGGTGAGTATATATATATATATATATATATATATATATAATTTTTTTTTAACACAAACCATAGCTGATTTTCAGGAGTACCGGCGTCCTATTGCATCCTATTGAAAGTAATGCGTAATGGACCTGCATTCACATGTGTTTGTGCACGTATGTGGGTACGCTGTTTTGTGCCCACCAATGTACGCATACGCACATGCTTGTGTGAATGCACCCTTACTTATGTAGTGCATTCTACTAAGTCTATGACAGCTGCCTATCAGACTTTGCAGGAGGTGGTGTCTAATAGACTGATATATGACTAAGATGGAGGTGTTTGCTAGGCTTCCGGCTACCATGGGAACCCATTGTTACTGCAGGGTGCTGATGGGCGACAGAAAGTGCCCCCTCCCCCTGTCATCTGCTTACATGCTGCAGTTGCTATTGATTGTGGCATTTAGGGGTTAAACTACCAGGATCTAAGGTCTCTGCGTTCCTGGCAGTGACAGCAGGAGCCTGGCTGTCAGTAGTCAGTTACGCCATCGTCTTAAAAAAAGATGTATGTGCAGGTGTAAAGCCCATTAGTGAGGTTATTAAAAAGGCATATTGCCATCACAAAGGGGTTAATTTGCGGCTGCAGATTTCTACTCCATGTGTATACATGTGGATTTTAGTGTGTAATATTCTGTGTCTTTAGATGCGGATTGTGGAAATATTCCTCTTGTGTGAAATCACCCTTACATCTTTACTAATCATCACTTAATGATGGCATGCCATAAAGGAAACTTTATTCTTCTCAAAGCAGATTAAAGTAACTGTTTTCGTCACAAAAGATGCAGCTGGGTAAATGCATTTGGAAAAAAATGGTTTATTGTAAGCACATTCTGCTTAAACTAGATCTATTCCGTGTTTTTATTTGATACATTACTGAGTATTAAATTGAGCAGCCAATTAGAAATAAAAATACAAATTTAATTGGTCAGGTAATTAAAGTCTAATCGAGTGACAGTGCGAGAACAGAATAGTAAAGCATGTTTCTGGCACCTGAGGTCATTTGCAATAGAGATTTAAATGCTATAAACTCAGATTAATTTCAAACAAAGCAATATGAATTTATTTCATTAAAGATGCATAAACTATGCACATGCATGATTTAACACGGTTTTACCCATAAAAACACAATAAAACATCACGACACTAGCCAGGAATCTAAGATGCGCAGGATTCTGTTTAACGGATTGACAATGGAATTTAACAGATAATTCAAGATGTTCTTTTCAATGTTAGAGGTCAATAAAATTTGGAAGTAATATAATTTACTGGAAGACATCTCCGTCTATGCAAACAGTGATTACTACTGGTGAACTAACAAAGGAGCTTTGGAACACACTGAGGTGGGAGTTTTGAAATACACGCATTATTTTGCTTATTCTGGACTGATGCTGTACTAATGATAAAAGATAATGGGGCATATCTATGAAGCTATTTACGCCAGTTTCTGTCATAAACAAGCCACAGACTTTTGTGCAAGCGGATTTTCTGCACAAAAACTTGCGACTTTTTCTCTTTTTGAGCAGAAAACGTGGCAGGGCTTGTCAAGAGGTGGAGCAGGCACCAGAAACTGGTGCAAATTATACCAGAAATGTATGCCTTATTGGACCTGGCATATATTTCTGAGAAGGCACACAAAGCTACCAGGATGTGCTTCTTCATGCATTCAGTGCACCATGGACCAAGGAAAATCATACCAAACCTTGTGTTGCAAATGTCCGACTTAGTAGATTTGCCACAATATGTCAAGAAATATTTTTGTAAATTTTTAAAACAAGGCGGACTACAATCTCTCTATATAAAAACAGTGTTGGAGATCTACTTTTACTTTTCCATACAAGTGAAATAATATGGTAGGTTAAAAAGAAAAAACAACCAAGGCCTCGTTCACACGAATGTGGTTTTGGCGCAGTATAGGCACGTGAAAAGATTGCATCTAATAGAACCAATATAGGACATGCAACTGCAATGCACGCATCTAAGGGCCAGCTCAGGTTCACCCTTCGAACTGTGCAGTAAAACTCAGAACTCCCTTCTTTGTAATGACAACACAACATTACCAAATGGAAGGGAATAGATAGAGCATGATTGCTCACAGTCCTCATATCCTAATTCTAATAATCAAAAGCCTTAGGCCTCATGTCCAGGGGGAAAATCAGGCCCGCTACGGATTCTCCATGTAGAATCCGCAGCAGGTCCCTTCTGCCCCGCGGACATGAGCGCTTAAAATAAGAATTAACTTACCTCTCGCATGCTCCGGATCTTCCCTTCATCGAGGCTTCATCTCCTCTCCGTCGCGGAAGGATCTACTTTCTTCGGCCTGGTGGACGTGCACGGCACGTCGGTTGCGTGCTGCGCGCATGCGCCGGCCCGAAGAAAAAAAATCCGGCCGCGACGGAGAGAAGATGAAGCCGCGAAGATGGGAAGATCTGGAGCAGGTGAGTATATGCTGATTTTGGTCTCCCGCGGATCCGGATGGCTTCCATAGGCTTCAATAGAAGCCTGCGGGAGCTGTCCCCGTGGGAGACCCGCACGAAAATGGAGCATGGTCCGGATTTTTTCATGCTCCATTTTTGTTAAAATCACTTTTATGGACTATCTGCGGCTATTTATCTACCCGCGGGTGGTCAATGCATCCCTATGGGATGCGGATCCGCATGCGGGTGATCCGCTGTGGATTTTAAATCATATTTAGCCCGTGGACATGAGGCCTTACTGTCATGCGGTGGAATAGCTAATGAAAAATGAGAGGAGCAAATCGATTACAGATGTTTTGGTTTGAGAATTTTTTTGTTTTCTTGACAAGTCTGGGAGGGTGCAGCCAATCCATGATACATCACAACTTCCAAAGAGGACGTGCAAGTCCATGAGAAATGTAGGAAAAATAATGTGGTAGTAGGCACAATGCCTATTGACTTAAAAAGGGCACAAGACATGTTTTTAAGCTCGACTCCTCTGTTTTTATTAAAAGTTAATCCAGCATATAATAATAGATAAGTTTTTGGGCAGTTGTGCCCCTCTCTTGGTATTTTAGCTGGGGACACACAGCCAGCATTGGTGTGTTCTCTTTGCAGAGAAATGGAGGTACCGTATATACCGGCGTATAAGACGACTTTTGAACCCCCAAAAATCTGCTCTGAAGTCGGGGGTCGTCTTATACGCCGGTAATACAAAAAAAAGAAAGTGTCAAAAAAAAAAAAATCATTACTTACCGCCCCCGGCATTCTGCGGCGCTGCTGCAGGCTGTTGCTCCCTCCTGGTCCCCGGCAGAGCATTGCTTTCTGAATGCGGGGCTTGAAATCCCCGCCTCCAGAAAGCTAATACTGTGATTGGCTAACACACGCCGTCAGCCAATCATTGAATGGCTGTGATTGGCTGAAGGCGCACGTGTGTTAGCCAATCACAGCTATTCAATGATGTCATTGAATGGCTGTGACTGGCTGATGGCGTGTGTTAGCAAATCACAGTATTAGCTTTCTGGAGGCGGGGATTTCAAGCGCCGTGTCCAGAAAGCAATGCTCTGCCGGGGGCCAGGAGGGAGCGACATCCTGCAGCAGCGCCGCAGAATGCCGGGGGCGGTGAGTAATGATTTTTTTTTTTTTGCTCCGCTGTATTCCCGGCGTATAAGGTGACAGTTGGGGGGTCGTCTTATACGCCCTGTCGCCTTATAAGCCGGAATATACGGTATGTAGAAGTGTGTAAAAATACCAGGAAGGGACCACCTTGTATCTAAGATTATCCGGATGACTTTATTCCATGCACATCTGATTCTGCTTAAATTATAGAACTTTCCTTTAGGAGTTCAAACAAGTAAAGAACCTGCAAATTACATACAGATGTTATCCTGCTCAAATACAAACTTAGTAAACCACAGCTGCAAGATACCAGAGCTCATTACTAAACCACTTGTTACCCTACTGCCGGTATTACTATAAAAATAATCAGTTTTGACCGATAGATTCCTTGATGAAAGACACTGGCATTTACCTTGTCAATAGACATACCAAGTTCATGCTGCATTTCCTTCACTGTATCAGATTTGTTGTAAAACATTTAATGCAATGAGGCTACATATTTCCCTACAGTGTGGTTAGAACAGTTATACATCTGCCAATATCATTGATGTCAAAAGTAGAACTGTGTTGTATTTAAAAGTTTGCTACAAGCATCCTTCCCCGCTACAAGCTTCTTTCCTCCTTCAGTTTATGAGACAGGGCTTTGTGAGGTCAATCAATATTGGTTTTATCTCAGTGCAATTGTGTTGTGTGAGATTAACATTTTGATACTTAACATTATAAACCAGATGCTACCTAGCACTGCCGTTAAACTTTAATACATCCTTTGTTTTCTAATCATTTTAGCTATTTACGCTACCAAGGGAGATTTTGTGGCACCAAAGACCTTAATCAGCGAGCTGAACCCGTCCTCACTACACCTGTTTAATGTAAGTCAAAGTCAAGGTCAATCGCTTTGAATTACAAATATACAAGGTGTCTGTGTGGCAGCAAAATGGAATTTTACATGTGTCATCCTTAAGGTTTTATCAATGCAACAACTGCACAACTGAAAACTTCAGAATACAAGCAAAGTAAACTATCTCATATCTATCTATCTATCTATCTATCTATCTCATATCTATCTATCTATCTATCTATCTATCCAAGGGCGTAACTATAGAGGATGCAGGGGATGCAGTTGCACC
Source organism: Eleutherodactylus coqui (assembly GCF_035609145.1). Lineage (NCBI taxonomy): Eukaryota > Metazoa > Chordata > Amphibia > Anura > Eleutherodactylidae > Eleutherodactylus > Eleutherodactylus coqui. The sequence goes on along the minus strand of NC_089837.1, from coordinate 141,400,294 downwards.
TGGGCCCAGGAGCCTTAGGGGGCCCATAAGGCATCTCTTCTCAATATAGAGAACCCAGTACTATAAGTAAAGCATTATTGTTGGGGGCCCTGTTACAAGTTTTGCATCGGGGCCCAGAAGCTTCAAGTTACGCCTCTGTATCTATCTATCTATCTATCTATCTATCTATCTATCTTCTATCTATCTATCTCCTATGTATTTATCTATCTACCTATCTATCTATTTATCTCATATCTATCTATCTATATATCTATCTATATATATATCTATCTCATATCTATCTATCTATCTATCTATCTATCTATCTATCTCATATCTATCTATCTATCTATCTATCTATCTATCTCATATCTATCTATCTATCTATCCCATATCTATCTATCTATCTATCTATCTATCTATCTATCTATCTCCTATCTATCTATCTATCTATCTATCTATCTATCCCATATCTATCTATCTATCTATCTCATATCTATCTATCTCATATCTATCTATCTAATATCTATCTATCTAATATCTATCTATCTATCTTTCTGTCTATCTATCTATCTGTCCATCTACTTGGATTAGCACACAGAGGAGAGGAAAGTTCTAATGTGATAGAAATATTCACATGATAAATCACAAATGGAGATAACAACATGGAAAAAAAACATTTAAAAAAAAGTCACCGATAATCTACTCTAAGGGCCTATTCACACAAGTGATATTCTTGTGAGAGTTTTATGCGATGTGTACAAAACCTGCACAAATATTAAATCAATTCTTTTGAATGAATTTATTCACACAAAATTTTTTCCCCCCAAACAGCATCTCTGCGAAGAAAAAACATCACAGCATGCTCTATCTTTTTTTGGCATTTCCTAGGAACGCCTCTCTCATTGTTCTCAATGTGACCAATAAAGCCATAGCATGGCACTCGGATCCCGTGTGAGTATTGAAACGCACACATGAGGATTAGAATGAGGATGCAATTTTTATTAAAAAGGGCTGCGCATTGCCAGGAAAATTGTACATTGGTAAGCGTGATATTGGGCTTATATTGCGTTCAACCATGTAAATGTAGCCTAGAGCATATTAGAAGAAGAGCATAGAAATATGCCAAGGACGTAACTATATGGAGTGCATTGCAGTAGCTACACAAAGTGTCCCTCTGTCCTATAAAAGAACACTAGTATTACAAATAATGTGTGATATATGGGAATACCTGTTACAGATATTGTACTGGAGCCCAAATGCAAGTTGTGCCTCCGGAATATTCTTTAAATTTTAAAGAAAATATTTATATATGAATTCAGACACAACTATCTATCTGTATGATGAGACGCAGTTTTCACAGTCAGTCAGTTGGAAGATAGAAAGACACCTTAGTGACTTTCTGTTGTCTAGGAACTGCAGCAAAATTTTCATTGTGCTGTACCATTGTAGTAAGATTGTGTCTGTGGGAAAGAAAGTATATATTTATAGGCAGGAGAAATCCAAATGGGATTTCTGATCTTAATACTAAATAAAATAGAACATTCTGAAAACACAACACAGTCTCCTTCTTTATGTGAGTTATTGGAAAGTATAGCAAAAGATATATTTCATCATAAATGTGGTATTTTATAAAACAATGGTTACAGGATTTTTTGCAATGTTACCCGTGCATCATAAACTGTATATGAACCATTGTGTATGTCTTGTAGCATAGCGTTCTGTCTAAAGTACATTTAACAGCCCCAGTTTTTTTCAAACTTGGTTAAATAACTGTTCTTCTACTGAAGTAGAAATACTTCTCGTTCAAGTGTTGTAGATATCCTCTCCTTGTCGTCAACCATTTTCTTCTATTGGCCTCAGTGGGTTCTCAAGTTCAGCAAAGTTAACCTGCAGTTCCTCCTCATGCTAAGTTGTGTCTCCTTTAATGAATAAAATAGAAGATTTCAAACAACCCCTTGAACATGATTGAAAAATGCCCCACACCAACATAGTGCTGTGACTAGAATAATTAACCACAAAGAAGAGTTGTATCTGGTCAGAAATCCTGTCTGAAGGTCCCAGTTGAGATAACCAGAAAGGATGTACTGTCCACTTCCCAACAGACTGGGGAATAGTAAATTTCAATATAATTCAGATCAGGGAGTGATTAGATACCCCTCGGGGTAAGTACTCCACTGCCTCTATCATGGAATACAATCAAGGTGATTCTAAAATGTGGTCAATGTGGCTAAGTGTATGTCTATCGGTAGCCTGATAGGAGAACTCTCTAGCATAGGGATGACATTCTCTCCATAAATCCAACCATCTTATCTCAGCTACAACAGCAGCCAATCTGGTGGTATTACTTGGGACTGCATTTTGGGGGGTACTTCCGAAACGATGTACTAATGGGTCCACAAGCAGGTTCAAATCTCCTATACACACTGTCCTAGCATTAAGAAAAAGGATAGCAAACGAGATCCGCACCCCTATAATGGTAAACAATGAAAGTGGTGGGTTATAAAAGCACAACATTAAATCATAGATCTTGGCTCTAACAAAAATATATCTATCCTCTGGAGCTATTCTGATTTCTGATCAGGCTTCCACCAGGGAGAGGAGTTACGAATGAGGAGGGTTACGCCTCTAGAATATGAGGTATGGCACGCATGACAGGAACAGTGAAACCATGATTTACTTAAGTGAATGGCAGTAGTCTGAGTAAGGCCTCGATCAGACGAATGGTTCTTTTTTGCACACCTATGTGCAAAAACAAAATGCGCTGCACGGATGTGGAAAATGCACGTGACCTAAGCTCCGTGCTACTGGAGCAGTGGTGCTTGTGAAAGCACAGCTGCTCCACTAAGGTCCCCTCATCACTGAACACTCTGACAGCACTGTCACAGTGTTCAGTGATGAGGGGACTGCAGTGGGGATGAAAGAATCCCCTGACACAGCTGTGGCAGAGGATCACAATGTTCTCCCATTGCTTTGAATGGGGCTGGCGCTGCTGCGCCCAATCGAAACCAATGGGATGCAGGCAACCCCTGCAGTAATTTTCATGAATAGGCTTGAAATATAAGCCCTTCCCTGAAAATAAGTCCTAGCTGGGGAACTTTAAGATAAAAAATTAGAAATAGAAACATTACCGTGCCCTAAAGAGATGGTGGCAATGGTACTGTCTTATTTTAAATGATTTATACAGCAGGTCTAATGTAATATGTAAATACTGGTTATCAGACAGACCCTAACCAAATGCTGAACAGCGCCTGATATGCTACTTCTCTTGCACTTTGGTGTGGACAGTTCTGGAAAATTACAGGATGTATTCTAAATATTTATTACTAATTCCTAAATTATTTATCCAAATATGGGATCCAGCCAAGCAAGTGACAAGGTATAGGGGCCTCCCTCATGAGACTCCTTTGTGGGATAATAGAGGACTCTCAAATCTTTCTAAACTTTCTGATTCTAGATATTGGATAGAGCATGGAATAGCATCGTTAGCACATTTATTTGTTAATGGCATTTTTGTATCTTTTGAGCAACTACAACAGACATATCATATACCCTGATTGAGCTTCTATAGGTTTCTTCAGCTATGTCATGCAGTATGTGTCCAATATCCTGAGCCTTGTCCAACCATATGGACCTATCCTTTGATTAGCATACTACATACGCAAGGGCCTGAAAGGTTAATTTCCCTTCTATATATTCACCTCATTCTGTCTAAATTTTTCTGCTATACACCTAAAAGTAGAGGATAAATGGAGATCACTTGTTCCATTACTTACTAACGAGGATTGGTTTAATGATATGAAATCTCATTTATCAGTATGTCAAGCAGTAAATAACAAGCTCATTCAATTATACATTTTGCATCAATGCTACATTACTCCCAAAAGACTGTACCTGATGGGGAAATTGAACTAATTCCCAATGTCATAGATATTGTGCATCTGATGCAGATTTCATACCTTTGATGTGACAATGAACTGAAATTCAAACCTTTTGTTGCAAAGTGACTGATTTAAGGTTGCTGGGATTCCGGTAACAAAGATTTGTTTACTTAGACTTATAGACACCGAACAATGGCAACACCATGTATGGATTTTGGCATGCAGAGCAGTGACAATGAGATGGATGGACAAACAATCTCCAACTATGGCCCAATGGACAGATATTTTTAACAATATCATTCCCTACCTACAAAATTATCTTAAAGAATAGAAAATGTCTTGAAAATTTTCGTAAGGTCTGGGATATACGGTATAATTCTTCTAGTATGATTTTTACGCAAAAAGCTTTTCAATACTTAACAGACCAACTACACAGATATGTTAGAATTGGTAGAAACAGTGATTATTATAGTGATATGTCTCTTTGTGTTTACTTATCGCCCTCCTGTGTATTCTTATTTCCCTATGATTTATCAGCATGTGTGGTGGAAACTCTTCGATTGTAAACAGTAATTAATCACAACAGAAATTTTCATTGTTCTATAAATATTTATTTTATTTAATGTATGAAGCTAAATATTGACACTGCAATTGTTCGAATAGATTTGTTATTCTTCAATAAAACAGTAAAAATATATCTTCACAAATCAAAAGGAAGCAGACTTGGAGTAAGTGGCTAAGGAGATTTACATTCTACTACTAGCCTAGTCATTACTCTACTGAAAACCCTATAGCACCAATATAATGAGTTTTTTCTTCCCAACTTCATTGAGTCCTAACTTTAGACTTGGCCTTTCTGTATTCTATGTGCATCAAAACTTCATTACAACCTTTTAATGATAAACAAATGACACACTAGACCAAGTAATATAAAATCCCAAGTGAGAACAATCCCTGAATTCAGAATCCACATTCGAAAAAAATTCCGGAATAAGAAAAACTATTGGAGCATAGAGCACAAAAATATGCAAGAAAACTATTTTGGACCATTTCATATTTGCATTACCATTACCTATCTTATTTCTTACATCTGTTGATCTCTTAACTACATGTTACAAGTATGACAATGTGTGCAGAATATTTAGGTAGGACATATAACACATGAAGTTTGATTGAATTAATATGATTTACAGTTGCAATTAAAATTATTCAACTTCCATTGCAAATTAGGTTTATTTGACACATTTACAAACTTCCAGATTAGAGATGAGCGAACGTACTCGTTACGAGTACTTACGCACCCGAGCACCGCAATTTTCGAGTACAGCAGTACTCGCGCGTAAAGATTCGGGGGGCGCCGTGGCGGCACGGGGGGTAGCAGTGGGGAGTGGGGGGGAGAGGGAGAGAGAGATGGCTCCCCCCTGTTCCCCGCTGCTACCCCCGCACCGCCGCGCCTCTCCCCGCCCCCCGGCGCCCCCCGAATCTTTACGCCCGAGTACTGAAGTACTCGAAAATGGCGGTACTCGGGTGCGTAAGTACTCATTACGAGTACGTTCGCTCATCTCTATTCCAGATGCGACCAAAAAAAAATAGCTCAAAACAATTAATACAAGTAGCTTCTCCAAATTCATCACGAAATGTTACTTTTGGGGACTAATGCAAAGGATTCATTAGATTCTTCATCTAAATACATGAGTACCTTGATTGGCTAGGGCTTTGTTGACTATGATGTTTGACTGCAAGTTAGAAATATGGCTATATCATGTTAGTGGATATGAGAAGAGATCATTGCCTTGCATAAACAAGGAAAAGGATACAAAAAGACAGAAAAGGCACTGAATGTTCCTAGAGATACAGCTGGAAGCATAATTCACAAGTTCAGGCCTCAGTCACACGGGCGCATCAGCACCCGTACACCGGCGCCGATGCGCCCGTGTGACTGACACCAGCAGACGGACGTACCTGCAGACGACCATCTCTCTGCAGCGCTGGAGGAAAGAACATGTGACCGGCTTCATTGCCGGTCATGTGTTCTTTCCTCTGGCGCTGCAGAGAGACGGCCGTCTTTAGGTACGTCCGTCTCCTTCCTGCAGTCACACTGGCGCATCGGCGCCGGTGTACGGGTGCCGATGCGCCCGTGTGACTGAGGGCTCACTGGCTAAACTACCTGGACATGGCAGAAAAGGGGAAGTATCACCGGCTGCCATCAGATTCCTGAGGAGGCAGGTACTCAAAATCCTTGAGTGATTGCCAAAGATATAGTAAATTTTGGTGGCAGTGGGCACAGTAAGTTGCATAATAAACAGTGAAGGTAATCATGCTTCAACTCAAAGACGTATACCTCTGCTGACCTCAAAGCACAGAAAAGGTTAACTCCAATATGCTGAACACCATATAACTAAGGCACAGAAGTCTTGGGATTCTGTTCTTTGGTGTCATGAAATTCATCACACTGAGAACACCCTGTCTACAATGAAGCATAGTGGTGGCTCAGTTATGATCTGGGACTGCTTTGTTTCTTCTGGCACTGGAAACCTACAGCATGTGTAGGGCACAATGAATTCAGTCAAGTATCAGGAAACCCTGGGAGAAAACATGATGTTTTCTGTGAGGAATCTCAATCTTGGGTGTCATTGGACCTTCCAACTGGACAGCGGTCACAAGCTGACCTCAAAAGCTTGGTTTGAGAAGAAGTCCTAAAAGACTCTGGAATGGCCATAGCAGCTTTCTGAATTGAACTCCATTGAAAAATATTTGGTAGGATTTGAAGAAGGCTGTTGCAGCCCATAAATTCAAGAAAATTAGTGAACTTGAGGCCATTGCCCATGTGGAATGGGCTAAGATTCCTTAGGAACACTGTCAGAACCCGACTGATGAACCCCATTGAATATTATGGGATCCATCAGACTTCCTTCAGACTGCCTGACATTTTTCCAGATAGAATGATATAGCATGCTGTACTAGTTTCTACTTGTACACCGCTGCCAATATCTGAAGAGGCACAGCTGCAGTGTAAATCAAGGTGTAAGTCCCAAATGGTCCCCCACGATTGGATCGTGGGGTGCCGTGCGGTTGCCTTAGCAGCTGGGAGCCTTCTGAAGGCCCCCAGGGCTGACATTGCAGATAGCTTGATAGGGCTAAATCAGCTAGATTGCCTGTCAGATCGTGATATAATGTAATACTATGGTATTACATCATACTGCAGGAATGATCAAACCATCCCAAGTTCATGTCCCCTATGGGGACTGAAAAAAAAAAGTAAATCAGTTTTTAAAGGCTGTATTGATTATTAAAAACAATAAAAGGCAATAAATGTTAAAAAGAAAAAACCTTTTGACATAGTTATAATTAAAAAATCTGAATAAAAATTCCCCAAAACATATTTGGTTTAGCTGCGTACATACAAGTTCGGTCTATCAAAGTAATATTTTACTCTGCACAATGAGTGTTATCAGAAAAGACACACTAGAATTGCCCTTTTTTTGTCACTCAGTCTCCAAGAAAATATATAGGAAAAAGCTATTACAAAACTATATCTACTTCAAAATGATATCAATAGAAACTACAGGATATCCCACAAAAAATGAGCTCTCGCACAACTATGTCAATGGAAAAATAAAAAAACTGTATGAATTTGATGTCGTAGTAATCGTTCTAGCCCAAAAATTAAAGTTATCATGATGTTCCTGCTCCAGTGTGTACACCATGGAAACAAGACCCTCCCCCCAAAGATGGCGGAATTTAGTTTTTTTTTCCATTTCACTCCACTAAGAATTTTTAAAAGGTTTTTTTGTACATTATATGGTAGATTAACTAGTACCACTGAAAAATACAACTAGTTAGGCAAAAAAAAACAATCCCTCAGACAGTTACATTGATAGATAAATAAAAGAGTTATACTTTTTAAAAGTAGGGGAGAAAAAAAGGAAATAAAAAAAGGTCCGCATCCATAAGTGGTTAAAAAAAAGGCAATGGACTCATAAGCTTGAAATTATGCCTCTGGCATACAATGTATTTAGTTATAACTTCTAGATGTACTTCTAAAAATGCTACAGTGTATCAATTTTACAAGCTAGACCTGTCAGTTTAAATTGGGAGACAAAAACATGTCTCAGATATCGCCATTTTTGGCTTTATCACACAGAAAACTAAGCTTTATACAAAGGATACTGACATGATCCCCAGCATATCTTTATAAAGTTCACAACTGACTTAAAGGGGTTGTCTCGCGGCAAACCTCAAAATTTTACCTTACCCCATTCCCCCTGTCACCCCCCTGGCATAAAATAGCAAAGTAAAGCGGTTTTTAAGCCGCTTGCTACTTACCGATCCGACGAAATAAGGACTTTAAAAAATCTTCTCCCAAGATGGCCGCCGGTCCTTTCCCAGGGATGCACTGCGGTTTTCTCCCATGGTGCACCGTGGGTCTTCTCCCACGGTGCACTATTGACTCTGTGCGTTCCATTGCCGATTCCAGCCTCCTGATTGGCTGGAATCGGCACACTGACGTGGCGGAGCTACGCGATAATGCGTAGAAGGGGGCGGAGCCAGAACGCCACTCGTGCCTGGACCGAGCAGAAGGGGAGAAGACCGCACAGCGCAAGCGCGTCTAAAAAAGCAAGAAGACATCAGAATTAGACGGAGCCATGGAGACGAGGACGCTAGCAACGGAGCAGGTAAGTGAATAACTTCTGTATGGCTCATATTTAATGCACGATGTATATTACAAAGTGCATTAATATGGCCATACAGAAGTGTATAACCCCACTTGCTGCCGCGAGACAACCCCTTTAACATGTTAATTTTAGGAAGGAGACACAAATATAAAGACTTGGCTGTGTCCTAGTAAAGAATTCAGTCTTTTCACACTTTAAATGCAATAACATACTGTAAGTAATTTCAAATTACTATCTTGGCAGCTGTCAAGAAGGAAACAAATAACTGAATCCCAATGTGAAAAGTTGTGGCTATAATATGTACATTTATTGTGCTGTTTCTAAGGGCTTAGTCACACGGGCGCATTGGCACCCGTACATGAGCGCCGATGCCCCCGTGTGACTGAGCCCTTACTGCTGGAAGAAGACGGCCGTACTTCAAGACGTACGACTCCCTGCAGCGCAGAAGAAAGAACACATGACCAGCAATGAAGCCAGTCACATGTTTTTTCTTCCGGTGCTGCAGAGAGACGTCCGTCCTAAAGTGCGGCCGTCTTCTACCTGCAGTAACACGGGCGCCGATGCACCCGTGTGACTAAGCCCTTAATGTGCAGCTGAGTGACACAACAGTCACATTTACCACATATTTCTGACAGGAGATTTCTGACATTATAATAGAGCATAGATGCTGGCAAAATGGCAATGTTTGTATTGCTTTAGGCCAATAGACATGTTTTCTATTCAGAATTTTGAAAATTCTATACACATGGAAATAAAACTATGTACGTCTCTTCCTCTCCTCCTACATGTATTCTTGCTCTCTTTAGGGTTGTTGCCAAACTTTTAGCTCTTTTGCTGCAAGATGCAGACAACTCTGTTCATTGTGCAATGGCCCTGGTTAATACTACAAACTGAGTCCCATTCACTTCAATAGGATTCAGCCTGCAATACCAACCTTTGCCACTGCGCAATGTACGGGGCTGTCTGCTTCCTGCAGAAAAATACCTAGAAGCGGGACAACCCCTTTAAGCAGATTAGGGAAGAAAGGTTTTCCAGTTTTAATTTTTTTCTAGTATGTTATTTCAAATGTCTGAAAATAACAGGGAAATGCAGAAGCCTAAGCACAAGAGTTCCAGTCGTGATCAAAATCTTACAGAATTCTGTAGCTTGGCATAGTCATACATGAAAAAAAAAAAATTTCCGTAAAGTAAAGTCTAATGCTAAAAGCCATCGGACTTCTAAAATTTTCATCAATGTTATTTTCGGATACCACCTATTTTTAAATGGGCGCATTCACACTGGCGTATTCCCGTGTGCTTGTTGGTGTATTTCATGGACAGCACATGGATCCATTTTAGCCAATTCAGCTATTCACAATTTTTTGTCCTATTCTGGTCTATTAGATGGAACAGAATTAGATGCCATTGGATGACATGGGTGTCGGCCAGCACACATGTGTTTGTTTGCTGTCTAAGGCCCCTACTCACTTGCGTTGCCGATTTTCGCGCGTGAAAAACGCGGCATTTTCGCGCGTTTTTGCGCGTTTTCCGCTGCGTTTTTTGTGCGTTTTTTGCAGCCCTCCATTGACAATCATGGGTGCATTAAGAGAAAAATAAGGAGACATATGCAACTGACAGTTCCTATGTGAAAAAACCCCACGAAACAGAAAAAAAAACCCAGATGGACAAGAACACATTCTATACTAATTGCTCTTGAGAAAAAACGCAAAACATCGCAGGAAAAAAATCGCAAGTGGGTAGGCGCCCTGATGCAAATATCCCCTAAATATCAGGCACAGCTCGTGTCAATCGTATGAATGGGCATTGAATGTCTATGTTCTGTCTATTGAAGTCTATTAGAGTTGTGGAAACAGCTTAGCTCACTGAAGGTAGGGATCTTACAGCTAAGAAATCTACCTTCCAGACATTTCTCGTATATTCTATAAATATGGCATTAGTGTCTAAAATAGGAAAAGAAGCACAACAGCCAGATATTAGCTATAAATGAGCATGAAATATAAGTTTAACGTGTTATTTATTTTTTTACACCTTCAGATTTTCAGTGCATCCTGCAGTTTTTCAGCTGTTATATTTTTAGTGTGGTTTCGCATGCAGGCTTGTGTGGCAGTTTTTCATGCAGTTTTTTAACCCAAAGCCAGAAATGGATTCAAGAGATAGGAGAAATATAAATGAAGGCATCACATTTCTCTTTCCAGCTGGATAAACTTTTAACTTTGACTCACAAAACTGCAACAAAAACCTGTGTGTGAAACTACTTTGAGGGCTTAGTCACACAGGCGCATCGGCGCCCGTGTTACTGCAGGTAGCAGACGGCCGCACTTCAGGACGGACGTCTCTCTGCAGTGCTGGAAGAAAGAACATGTGACCGGCTTCATTGCCGGTCATGTGTTCTTTCTTCAGCGCTGCGGGGAGTCGTCTGTCTTGAAGTACAGCTGTCTTCTTCCTCTAGTAAGGGCTCAGTCACACGGGCGCATCGGCGCCTGTGTACGGGTGCTGATGCGCCTGTGTGACTGAGCCCTAAGGACTCAGTTACACAAGCGATTTTCACGTGCATGTATAGGCACGAGAAAAAAACGAGCTTTGCATGTGAAAAAATCGCGTCCATTGACACCCATATGTTCTATCATTTGCAGGCGTGAATTTTAAGCGCATGTAACAATCGCACATGTGACCGCGTCCATTGGACGCCTATACACCTATACATGCATGAAAAAATCGCTCGTGTGACTGAGCGGTTATTATAGTCTATATACATTTTAATGATAACGAAGTCCATACCGGATACCCTTTTGTCTGATTTTGACACAGCACTGACTTACATTTTTATGGCATTATCTATGAAATATCCTACTTGTTGAACTTACTTTCCTTAGCACACGGGATTTTTTTCTTACTGGTATATCAATATGCAATACTTTACATTAGCTGTAGAAACCAAAGTTATAGAGTATAGAGGTATTTGGCTCTAGTTGTATTTCAAAGATTTATTTTTATGAATACTTGTCATCTTCTGCCAAAGTTGAGAGTGTACTTTACTCAGGGATATTATTTTCTATATTTCACAAGAGCTTAAAGCCGACAGTTTGCATGGAAACATATAAAATTTCCAGCAATATAACATAGAGTAGATTGCATAGTATGATAATGTGCAAATAAAGATGATCCACAGCTCATCATGTTTTAATTTGCATAGCTTTAGTTACATTTTGTTGTACACTGAAATATTCTTTTTTTCTAATATATTCAGAATGAATCCTCAAGGAAGCGGCTAAAAGAATCAAATATAAGTGCAATAGGTCTACATTGTGACATGGCTATTATAATGCAATAAACTAAAATGTAATTGAAATCATACATTATGAGTGAACCCCAGTGAAGATACAGTGTACAAAGATGCACAAGACTGCCAAGTTTATGTTCCTAAGGCCGCCAGCAGACGGGCGGAAATTCCGTGGCGGCGAACCGCCCCGCACAGAAACGTCCCACACAGAAACGTCACCCACCGGCTCCGTTCTGTGCATGATGCCCGGCAGCCGGCACATTAAAGAGTCGGAGCTGTGGGAGCGGGTGAGTTCCGCGCTGCTCTCTGCAGGCGCTTGGGTCAGGTCCCGCTGAGAGAATATTCGCAGCCGGATCCGACCCGGCCGAATGCAGGCGGCCTAACTCTATTCTTTTAAAAGTCTTAGACTTTTATTCTAAGAATTAAACCTGTAAATCCCAGAGACTGAGAAAGGATGTGTCTTTGTTTTAGTATATACTTGCATTCCTCCTAAACAATGTTGTAGCACCTTTTCTGACAAATTTGCATTGTGCAGTTCCTGTTTTACCCTTACTGGAAATATATGGGTGCTACTATTCTTATCTGGCACTGGCTTATAGAATGAAGAGATATGGGATGAAATGTGTCTTTAAGCACTGACAGCATTTGTCACTAGTCCCAAATTTAAGGCTTGGTTCCCCAAATTATGATTGTAGGAACATAAGATTGATGTAGAGATTGGCAAAAGCAGGTACAGGCTCTGAGATGAGTAGCACAAGATGAGCAGCTTTGAAAGAAACATGATTTCATGATACTCTGTCAGACAATGCGTCTGCTATATGATTCTATATGTGGCCATCCTGTGAGTGATGTGAGTTGCAGCCTGTGAAGGGTTTTGAACAAGGAGGGGGAGCTTAGTAGAAGGAAAGCTGCCAAGACTGATTTAAAAAATGCTGATATATGACAAAGCTTCTCACAATGAAAGGGTTCAAATGTGTTGATTCAAGTGAGATGCGAAGAAACAAATTACACTGTTAGAATACATGTATTGCTGGTGAGATAGCATTATAAAATGCAAATAAAATACCATGGGATGCTTTTTTATTGACCTTTGGGCCATATACTAATGAGAAGTCAAGTATCCACTGGGTGTTCATAAACAAGGTAAGGGTTCTAGACTTCCAGTTTCAAACTCTCTTAAATACCTCCCTACTGCTCTTGCTTGACATTTCTAGGGTACAGGATGTCATTTGATGCTGGAGACTGCTAGATATATCAATCAGGCCTTGTTCCCATGAGTGCTGCTTTAGCGCAGTAATGGCAGGTGAAAATATCACAGCTATACTGCATTAAAGATCGCGTGAATTAGCC